>NC_092057.1:17474113-17609113 GCF_039877785.1 Chaetodon trifascialis
TGCAAGTGGCATGAAGTATAAACAGTAGTAATAATCATAAGATTTTTTTTGTTATTTTTTAGTATTAAGTAGGTGCAGGTAGTGCAAGTAATTTCTATGAAACCATAAAAACAAACAGTGTTACTTTACTTAGTGTTACTTTAGTGTTACTTTGTCATTGCAGATGACGGAAAAGACCTAAAAAAAAGAAAGAAAGAAAGAAAAGAAGAAAAAAAAGCAACTGAGCAGCTGTCATCATCATCATCATCATCATCATCATCATCATCATCATCATCATCATCATCATCATCATCATCATCATCATTATTTAGGTACAATTAGGATGGTGCAAATCCTGAGCACTTTTTAGATTTCTGGAGAGCCAGTCAATTAGATGTAGTAGGGCTCACACAAAATAATAATTATATCCTCCTGAGAACCAAAGAAAAAAGCATCTTTCAATCTAACTTTTGTGATTTCCTCCCTCTTTGGAGCTAAAACAACAACTCACAATTTTGAATTTTGTAAAAAATATTTTCATTTTAGATTTTACAGCATGTCCACTGTAGTGGACTAACAGAACAATTTTATCATAACACAACAAAATCACAATAGGCTGACAAGAAAACAAGAATCAGTCCATTTTTTTTTAATGAAACTGAACATTTGTCCTGTATCTTTTGTTGATCTACTGAACAAAATTGGCATTATTAAGCATTAATAAAGTTGATATTATTTTTCCTAACAAAAAGTTTAACTGAACTATGACTCAAATTTTATGATTCCTGACATGTTCATAAACAAGAAATTATATGATTAACATAGTTAAAAACAATATCTTAACAATATTTGACTCATCTTTTCTCTTTTCTTGGCATTTGCGTTTTGCTGCAGTCTCCACTTTGTCTCAGCATGAAAACAAAGTTCCCCTCATCCCATCCAAAGACATGAGATATATCATTGGAAAGGGTAGTTCAAATTTAAGCAACTATAAATGATGAGAGGGTGATTTTGCTGGATGTTTTGCCCTCTGTCATCACAAATGACATATGCAGCTACAAGTCCTCTCAGGCAGGTTCGAAGGTTGTTCAAACAACGTTTACACACTAGGTGTGCCAAACTATTCATCTTGAAATGAATGTAATCTAAATTTGACACACAATTATATATACACAATTCTCTCTCTCTCTCTCTCTCTCTCTCTCTCTCTCTCTCTCTCTCTCTCTCTCTCTCTCTCTCTCTCTCTCTCTCTCTCTCTCTCTCTCTCTCTCTCTCTCTCTCTCTCCAAAATGGTGAACTTAATCTTTACGGTTAGCTGCACTTTATTTTCCCTGTATATGTTAAGTTCTAAATGCTGTCTATCATATAATTTGTACCAGGAAGCTATTAGTGGTAATGTTTCATATGTGAATGTTTTAAACTCTTAATATATCCATTTTGCATGTTGATAAAACTATTTGCCTGGTAGTTTAATGGTAACATCTAATTTCCAGGAGCCTTTCGGGTCGTTCAAGGCCCACAAGGCAGAGGCTTTAACCATCAAATGCTCAGAATAATCACTAAAATCACTTAAACAGTGAACCTGAGAGGTAATGGACATTGTAGTTTTTGTTTTGCATTGAAGCAGGGGAAATTAATATTTTGAGGATGCAGAACCCTCTTAAAACCTCCCGGTATAATATCCCTTCTTTTGATAATAAGTGTATGATGATTTTGTCAAAGAAAAAACCCACGACATCAACGCTACCTTCACCAATAGAGATGACAGACACGATTCATTCACCATAGTGTGCAGTTGGTGGCGCTATTGCAAGAATGTATCTTCCTTCGGCATGAAAAGCCAAAGAAGAAAGAGGCCCGCCTCTGCTTTCTCACACGTCCTCACATAATAGCTAAATTGCTGGACACACAGCTTTGGTTATCATTACGGCTTATACAGCTGATCTATCAAGATGAGTGGGCGAGGCAAAGGAGGCAAAGGACTCGGTAAAGGAGGCGCTAAGCGTCACCGCAAGGTTCTCCGTGATAACATCCAAGGAATCACCAAGCCCGCCATCCGCCGCCTGGCTCGCCGTGGTGGTGTCAAGCGTATCTCTGGTCTCATCTACGAGGAGACTCGCGGTGTGTTGAAGGTTTTCCTGGAGAATGTCATTCGTGATGCAGTCACCTATACTGAGCACGCCAAGAGGAAAACCGTCACCGCCATGGACGTGGTTTATGCTCTGAAGAGGCAGGGTCGCACTCTGTACGGCTTCGGTGGCTAAACTCTTCTAAGCCTGTAAGAACAAACTCAACGGTCCTTTTCAGGGCCACCCAACATATATGTAAAGAGTTTTTCTGATATGTCGAAGCATCGAATGCGTCAAATAAAGATTATGTATGCGAGTCAAAATAATGATGGGAACATTGTTCTTTCAGCCAGTTCTTACGCCCGGCTCTTAAGAGTCTTTCCGCTTCCCAGTGTACTATTTTTATTTTTTTTTTTTTTATTCTTAATTTTTATTTATTTTTTTGTTTATTTCAAGTGTCACATAAAGAAATATTCGATAACTGCATCAAGAAAAAAAGTGACAGTTTGGTTCCTCAAAGTGATCAGTTGTTTACATACACTCGTCTGCAACTACTTCATACTAAAAAAAAAACAAAAAAACCTTATTACTGTTTATACTTCTTCTTACTATACCACTTGCACTACTTAGATGTATTTAAGTCAACTTTTTCTTCTTTCAAATCACACGGTGACGCTTACCAAAATATATAGAGACACTGGACTAGAAAGAGTACTACGGAAATTAAATCAACATCAGTTTAAATAAGTTGCCTAACGTTGGTGTTGACGTAAAAATCATAGGTGATCGTAGGGAATGCTGTGTCATCAGAAATATTGAGTGCCCTGTGACGCTGGTCAGGAAACTCGCATCTGTTCCTCGCTGCTGATCAGTGCAGTCTCATCTTGTTTTTTCTGGTGAATTTGGTTAGATGGGAATAGAAGTTGTTCCGTGGTTGTGAGCATAGCAGTTTTTCCTCGTGTCCTTTTGTTCTTTTTTCCCCCACTGAATCTTGAGGGTCTGATGCTCCTGGTTGTGTTTCAGAATCCTGAAAACAACCATTGACAATACAATGGAATCTAAAATTACTTCTAATCTTGTCAACGTATGAATAACTCATAATGACAGGGGAACAATTGTTTTCAAACTGCTGCAGTGTTTTAAGAAGGTGAGGGGCAGTGAGTGTGCCTGTGAAAATGAAGAGAGCAGTGAAATCGATTTTATTCATCTTTATTCCGAAACAAAATATACAAAATATGTCACATTCCCCTCATTATTTTCATGCGAAGCACGAAAATGCCTCAGCATGGATGAGCTGTTGTTGTTGTTGTTGTTGTTGTTGTTGTACCCCAATTCTTTAGCACACAGCAAACACTTCACTTTGAGTGTGCATAGTACATAAATCGCGCCGATAGTTGAACCAATTCCTGGACAGCGAGGTTTCGAACGTCATCCGTGACGTCATTCGCCCTAAACGACACAAGCGTCGATACGCGCTTCAGTAACCACTTCCGGGATTTCTCGACACACGCTCCGAAGCATCGGGACTGTAGGACCCATCACTACTGTCAGGTTAATGAATGAATCGCACCAATATGCGGCACAGTCGGTGCCCAGGGTCGTCCCTGTGTTAGAGGGTGAAAAGGAGGCATCCTGATTTTTCAAGTGTATCTCTAACGCTGCTGAATGACAGCAATGACAGCAGTGCTGAAGGTCATTTTGATTAAACTGCCGACTTAAACTCCAAACAGCAGAATAAATAATAATAAATAAAACTGTTGTGTGACCGAAAAAAAAAAGCTCAATATTCAACAATATGTTGTCCGATGAGGATCAAATCAGAATCAGAAAAAGCTTCATTGCCAAGTACGATTTAAATAAATAAATAAATAAATAAATAAATAAATAAATAAATAAATAAATAAATAAATAAATAAATAAATACACAGTCTGTTTTCTTTCCGGAATAAAAAGAGCAGTACAGCTGGCAGTGGAAAAACAAGGAAATCGAGGCTCTGCGTGTATCATGTAGCTATTAGCAATAACAGTAGTGCAGAACAAAAGTAGGTTTAGAAAAGTCGAAATAATAAACATTCACATTCCATCAGTGTTAGATGTTTCAGGTGTGTTTCAAAGTCTTGAAATAAAACAGACTTAAATGTAGTCTGCTCACATTAGCGCCAAGCCATCTGGGTAAAACAGACTGATCCTGGCTGGCCAAGTTAAGTTTGTGAATTACACCAAATATGTGGCGCGATCAGAAACCCGAGGTGCATCCCACCCCCTGCGCGAGACGGTGGGGGCTGAAGCAGCTCCCTCAGTAGCAGACTGCTGCATCCAGGTCCTTCTGTCAGACTGCTCAGGGGCAGCATCATGTAACGTAGCTCTGTGTTGAGGCTGTCTTTCTCAATTCTACATCAGAAACCCACTTTTGTTCTGCACTACTGTTATCATTGCTAATACATGATCACATTATCCACCTCACCTGGTGCAATTTCTGAGTTGTTGTATATTTCTCTCAGCTATGCAGTAACACCATTTATTATCCATATCAGAAACAGTATTTTATAAACTGTATTTTGTTGTGCATGCATAGATCTCGTTCTTTCTCAAGCGCAATAAAACATGACATTTGTAGTTTTTCCTCATAAGAGTATTAGCAGTAGGATTTTATGACATTTAGTATTTCATAATCTGTACACACCTATACAGTTATTTTTTTCTATTCTCCTGTACACTTATTTTTTGTTTGTTTGTTTGTTTGTTTGTTTGTTTGTTAAATCTCGACCCATTTGTGCCTCTGTTTTTGCTTTTTGTAATGCGACGACAATGGACAACAGACACTAACACATAACGTGAGTGAGAAAGTCAACTGAAGTAAAACAAATAAACCAAACAAACAAACAAACAAACAAACAAACAAACAAACAAACAAACGGGGGGGGGGGGGATAGTTGATTCATTTGACATTTTACTCATATTAAAAGAGGTTTTTTTAGCAGTAGAAATATTCACAGTGAGCAGCTGTGTTCGGAGGTCTGGCATCGTAAGCCTCGATGGCCATCGGTGTGTTTGCTTGTACCGGAATAACTTCGTTTAATAAGAAACCGATGATCGACAGACGGTTTCTTGCACTTTGCCTCCCTGAACAAACATGTAGGCCAGCGGGGGAACGGCTTTCGATGGAGATGTGATGCATTATAAAACATTTTCGGAGAGAAATGAGTGAGAAAAGTCGCTGAGCAGCGCTGGCCGCGACGGTGAATGTGTGAGGTTTGGAGGCTCTCCAAACCAAAAGCAGAGAGCATCAGCGCTCTACATGACTTAAATGTGAAGAGACACGAGTCTGCTAACGGCTCGCTTCACCGTGAGCCTTCGGCACTCGTCCCACATTTAGTTTTGAGTGTTTTATCGGTGAAGAGAAAACACAAGTAGGCCGACATTGAGACTGCACCGAAGAGAGCCGGCCTGGATTGAGTCTCCACGGTTCTCACGGTGTGTTTAAGTCCAGCCTCCTGCGCCGGAATCCCCACCAGTTAAGTCTGACCCTCGTGTGGTTGTGAGTGAAGGGAAGAGCAAAGAACGAAAAACCCAAGAGAAAATGGCAGAAGTAGCACCAGCTCCGGCCGCCGCTCCGGCCAAAGCAGCAAAGAAGAAGACTCCTAAGCCCAAGAGAGCCGGCCCCAGCGTGAGCGAGCTCATCGTCAAAGCCGTGGCCGCATCCAAGGAGCGGAGCGGCGTGTCCGCGCCAGCTCTGAAGAAGGCTCTGGCTGCCGGTGGCTACGATGTGGACAAGAACAAGTCCCGCGTCAAGACCGCCATCAAGAGCCTGGTGGCCAAGGGGACTCTGGTCCAGACCAAGGGGACCGGGGCATCCGGCTCTTTCAAGATGAGCAAGAAGGTGGCTGAGCCTAAAGCAAAGAAGCCCGCCAAGAAAGCCGCTCCAAAAGCTAAGAAGGCCGCAGCAAAGAAACCCGCCGCGGCCAAGAAGCCCAAAGCAGCAGCGGCAGCCAAGAAGCCGGCAGCCGCTAAGAAGTCCCCGAAGAAGGTCAAGGCGGTTAAGAAACCCGCAGCGGCCAAGAAAGCAGCCAAGAGCCCCAAGAAGGCCTCAAAGCCCAAGAGCCCCAAGAAAGTGGCGAAGAAGGCTCCTGCAACCAAGAAGAGTCCCGCAAAGAAGGCCGCCAAGCCCAAAGTCAAGAAGGCAGCACCCAAGAAGAAGTAAGCTGTCCTCACTCGGATGCAGACGTGTCCTACAAAAGGCTCTTTTAAGAGCCACCACATCACTTTTCAAGAGTGTGTTTCTTCTCTCTGTTGTTTCCAGGGGTTGCACCAAAGTTCTTCTTTCACATAATAAACTACAAACTATTATTAACCACTTGGGGAACCACTACAGAGCTCACAGCAGCAGCAGCAGCAGCAGCAGCAGCAGCAGCAGCAGCAGCAGTAGTAGTAGGAGTAGGAGTAGTAGGAGTAATAGTAAAATATTGTAAGGAGGAGAGGGAGAGCCACATAGGATCCTAATAATTACAAATTACTGGATGTGCATATGAAGACACAAGATCATCAGCTGCACTGCTGCAGACTGGTTTTTCAACACATCAAGGATTTTACATATGCTGGCTTTACTAAATAGAAAACCCCACACTGAAAGTCCTAAAGTGATAAACGTATTTATAAATAAATAAAGCCTCGGAGCATCGACATGTTTGCTGGTTTCATTTCATTTCATTTAGTCAAATGTGCCAGAATAAGCACAAGAGTTACATTTCATCCGCAGTCCAATGGCAGGTCGTCACAAGCAACTTAAAACAAACGAGAATTTAAGACCACAGACAAGATACAGCACGTGAGTTAAAAGGTCTACATACATACAATATAAACAAGAAGTTAAGATCAAGGACATGATACAGTACATAAGTTAAAAGGCAGGGAAGGGACACCAGAAAGGAAACCTGTGTTACGTGTGAGCGCTTATCTCTGCTAACAGACTTCCTGTTCAGGCTGTCCTTTCTTGTCCTTTTCATTTATGTAACTATGACAAAATTAGATGTCATAGTCATTTATTAGAATGATGATGATGATGATGATGATGATGATGATGATGATGATGATGATGATGATGATGATGATGAAGAAACACAGCAGTACCCTCTGATGGACTGTTACAGAGCTCAGGTGCTCTGTTTTATTTTGCAAGGCTGTGGACTGGTTTTCCACTTGATCTACAGCTCCATGTATATCATGGCAAGAAAAGATGGCTTCCAAACAAAAACAGCTGTTTGAGCTGATCATCAGGATTGTCTGTGCCAAAGTGTGGGAAAGCACATGTGCTGTGGTCATCCAACAGACTGTAATCTGCAGCCACAGCATCATTAAACAGGTGCTTGCTTACTTACTGACTGACCTCCGACAGAGGGGAAATTAAAATAAAATAGGAGAATCAGCCTCTGCACATTTTCGACCTCTGATCAGACAAACAATCAACGTGTCAGCGAAGAGATCTCAGGACAAAACGACTGAACATTGAACATCCAGCGCTTCAGTAGCCCTTTCAATTTATATTGTACAATATTTTCTGGGTTTTTTTTTGTTTGTTTTTTTTCTTCTTCTATTTTCTACATTTCATCTTATTGTGATCATAATACTGTAACCATATTGAATAAATGAATGTTTTCTTAAAGAGAAAAGAAATGGGAACAGGCCTATTGATTCTCTAATCCTTGCAGGCCAACTTGTCCCATGTGCAATCAAAGACAGCTTAAATAAGGACTCTTGGCTCCTTCCATTAAAATGGGTAATTTAAAAATGAGATGGGAAGGAGTGTGAATGACAGCAAAATGAGATGGGAAGGAGTGTGAATGACAGCAAAGTGCTCAGATAAAAATAAAATAAAAAAGGAAAGGAAAACGCTATGTCAGAGTCAGTACTGAGGGGGTGTATTAAAAGCTGAAAAGTGAGGTGCAGAGAGGGGAAAACAAAGGCAGAGTGGATAGTTTGACTGTCCAAATTCTTGTTTATGATAAATAGCTGACTTTATGATGCAAGTGGCCACTGAATGTCCCCACAAGATAAATGAAGCGTTTAAAAATGGTGATTTAGTGCATGTTGGTGGTTGAGCAGGCATGTGTTTGTTTCACTCTGTGAATACTGAGTTTGAAGAAGAAGAGAGAGAAAAAGCTCTTTAAAGGAGAAGTGTTTGGCTCTTAAAAGAGCCGTTTTTTGTGTGTGTCGTCTTCAACGGTGTGGAGTAGATTTACTTGGCCTTGGCAGGCTTCTCGGTCTTCTTGGGCAGCAGCACAGCCTGGATGTTGGGCAGCACGCCGCCCTGAGCGATGGTGACTCCGCCGAGCAGTTTGTTGAGCTCCTCGTCGTTGCGGACAGCCAGCTGCAGGTGACGGGGGATGATACGAGTCTTCTTGTTGTCGCGGGCGGCGTTTCCAGCCAACTCGAGGATCTCAGCAGTCAGATACTCGAGCACGGCCGCCAAGTAGACGGGGGCGCCGGCACCCACACGCTCGGCATAGTTGCCTTTGCGCAGCAGCCTGTGAACACGGCCGACTGGAAATTGCAGGCCGGCACGAGAAGAGCGGGTCTTTGCCTTGGCTCTGGCCTTTCCGCCGGTTTTGCCTCTTCCACTCATGTTTTCAGTACTTTCTAGAGTTTACAGCTCAGAGAAAATGTGGCCTCAGTGACTACAAACCTCCATTATATGTCCGCGCCGCGCGCAGGGGGGTTCGCATCAGACCAATCAGAAGAGAGGCTTCCGGCAGAGGCCGAGCGCTCATTTTGACCGGCTTTCTCGCCAATCAGCAGCGGCTATTCTTGAGGTGGGTCGCTCCTTCAGGCGGTGCTGAGCTCCAACAGGAGCCTTTCACCAATCAGGAGGCGGAGGTCTGAAGCAGCGTCATCACTCCGCAGCCGGTCCCACACTTTAAGAGCAGCGCGTTTTCTCTACTCACTACATTTTCTCCTGTTTGTCGAGAGAAAGACGAAAGCATGGCAAGAACCAAGCAGACAGCTCGTAAGTCCACTGGAGGCAAAGCCCCCAGGAAGCAGCTGGCCACCAAGGCAGCTCGTAAAAGCGCCCCGGCCACCGGCGGTGTGAAGAAGCCTCACCGCTACAGGCCCGGTACCGTGGCTCTGAGAGAGATCCGTCGTTACCAGAAATCCACCGAGCTGCTCATCCGCAAGCTGCCCTTCCAGCGCCTGGTCCGAGAAATCGCTCAGGATTTCAAGACCGACCTGCGCTTCCAGAGCTCCGCCGTCATGGCTCTGCAGGAGGCCAGCGAGGCTTACCTGGTCGGCCTGTTCGAGGACACCAACTTGTGCGCCATCCACGCCAAGAGGGTTACCATCATGCCCAAAGACATCCAGCTGGCCCGCCGCATCCGCGGAGAGCGCGCTTAAAGTGTCTCTAATCGTTCTTTGGCCAATCACAACAACAAAAACGGCTCTTTTAAGAGCCACCTCACTTTTCTCTCAAGAGCCTATTTCTTTGCCCTTTCACCATTATTTTTTTTTTTTTTTTTTGTTCTTTTTTTGTTCTTTTTTTATATTTATCGTGATAAAGACTGATTTGAGAATAAAGATTTACTCTAATTTAATTTTGCAATAATACTGAACGTGTTTAGTCCATAGTCTTGTCAGTTTGTAATGACACTTGAGATATTCAGGTTCAAAGCTGCTCATTGTCCACTTTTATCATGTCAAAGTCTGTGCCTTGCTGCTCTCCTCTGCTGACTACAATGAAATGGTTGTAATTTGTCCTCTGTGCTGCTGGCCAGCTGGATTGGTACAGGATCAGACTTCAATTATAAAGTGGGAATATGGAAACAATTGCTCCTTGCAACACTAGGATGTACATCATTAAGAAGAGAGTATGTGCTTGTTGTAGGTTAGGATGGGGTGTCAACTTGCCTTCATGAATAACAGTCACATTGTCTTTACATGAAGCCACAGATCTTTCAATAGTTCATAGGGAGTTGTACGATTAGAAATGGTCTAGCTGCATTAGTTTGTTGTCAACCAACCAACAATTAACTCCCTGTATTAAATCTGAGTTTAAGTCTTGGTGTCATCCTAGACTCACATCTAAGCATCAAATCCCACACCAACACGGTGACGAAAACCTCAGCTCATTCAAAACTCTGCAGCTCGACTAATAACCAGAACCAGAGAGCAAATCAGTCCCGCTTTGGCTGCTCTGCACTGGCTTCTTGTAACATTCAGGGTTGATTTTTAAGGTCCTTCTCCTTGTGTTCAAAGCCCTTCATGGACGAGGACCAAGCTACATCGCCAACTCCCTCCTTTATTATTTGCCTCCAAGAACACTGTGATCATCTGCTGCTGGCCGTCTGGAGGTTTCCAGCAACAGTGAAAAGAAAATCAGCGATGTGGCCTTCGTCCATCAAGGCCCAAAGCTCTGGAACACACTACCCACAGATATGAGGAAAGAAAAAGCTAAAAACTGATCTCTTCACTTCAGCCTTTCACTATCTATCTATCTATCTATCTATCTATCTATCTATCTATCTATCTATCTATCTATCTATCTATCTATCTATCTATCTATCTATCTATCATCTAAACTATTATTATTTTACATTCACATTCATTCTGTTTTTATGTCCATCCTGTTATCTTTATTCCACTCTATTTCTATTTTCACCCTTGTTTCAATCCAGTGTTAATTTTGACAAGAATTTTAAATCAAGTTTTAGTCCTAGTCGCTTAACTAAAAATTGTAAACTGTGACTAAAACTGTTGGTTTAAGTAACATTTTAGTCTTTTATTTAGTTTTTTTCGTCAAGATTTTTGTTTCATTTTAGCCAAATGTTTTTGTCAGAATGTTCTCAGATTCATGATACATATATTTTGAACCATGCATTTAGTCAGTAGGCTGAGAATGCATGTTCCTGACTTACCATATTTTTATTAATCATAAGGAGGATGACAGCCAAGCTGTCCTCCATGACACTCAATGACTCCCATCCCATCCAACACACACACACACACACACACACACACACACACACACACACACACACACACACACACACACACACACACACACACACACACACACACACACACACACACACGATGCAGTCAGTGCAATAATCTGTGCAATGCAACCTGTACATAACAGTCTGTAAATATTATTATTATTATTATTATTATTATTATTATTATTATTATTATTATTATTATTATTATTATTATTATTATATTTGCAGTTTTTTAGGATGACATTTCCCCTTGTGGGACTAATAAAGGAATATTGAATTGAATATAAAAATGAATGCCTCAAGTGTGCCAGATGAAGTGCAATAAAACATTTATTTTCTGCATACATGGTGCTGGATGTACTGGATGTACAGTAACAGTGAAGCAGACCCTGTAGACACGGCACACGGCCCTCTTCATTTGTATACAAACAAGAGAAATACAAATACTTGTCAGTTTGTCTTGGGAGATGTTTCGCCTCTCATCCGAGCAGGCTTCATCAGTTCATGCGCACCAGACTAGATAGGACAGCTCTAGTCTAATGAAATGGTGTTAGATTGAAGTATTTATCCTCTGAGTGAGGCCAATTCCCAAAACCAAGGATGGTATCACTATTGTGAGGCAAACGATCCCCCATTAAGGCAGGGTAGGGTGCAACCCTTGGGTGTCAACCAGTCGTCTGCCTCGTTAGTGTCCCATTCTCGTCATTGGGAGGCTCCTTGAGCCATGTGTGAATGGCTTTTTTATTTCAGAGGCTAAATCTTTGAATCTCTTTGGAAGAGATGAAAGGACAGCATTGTATGTGGGAGTCTCAGACCTCCCCCTCTGTTCAGAGACAGTTTTTCAACCTTGAAATAGATGGCTTCTCTCACTCCTCTTTCAAACCACCTGTCTTCTGTCCAGAATATGCACATTTTTATCCTCAAAAGGAGTGTGCTTCCTCATTGAGGTGCAGGTAAACAGCTGAGTTTAGACACAAAGAGTTGCCCTTCTCAGTTGTGCCATGTGTCTGCTCAGTGGCAGTTTTGTTGACCCCCTTGAAATACAAATGACAGTAATAGTGACACAAGCAAATGAAACAAGACTAGATGAACAAATGATTCACAATGAAACATTAAGTTCATTTAACACAAAAAAGACAAAGAAAGCACAACACACAAGTCAGGATATATTTTACCCTTACGAGACATTTGTGACTGGGTTAGCTGGGTTCTTATGTATGGTGTATAGTTAGTATATTGTTCAGTATTTAAAACACAAATCATTCACACATTTACCTTAAATACTGTATTTATACACAGCTCACATACTTTTTAAAAGCAGACTGTAGCAGTCACAGGTTCCTGCCTCTGAAGTTTACAGCAGATATGCTTGATATCATGATATAGTTAGTGCCCTTCTCCCAGCAGTGGGTTCTCTACACTTCAACTTCCAAAGTTTCCAAGAAATGTGTTATCTACTTATTCTATATTTAGCTTTTGTGGCTGAGGGAATGTCGACTCTGGCAGTAAAGTGGTGGCTCTTAAAAGAGCCTTTGGGTTTGAACGACGCCGAGCAGTTTACTTGGAGCTAGTGTACTTGGTCACAGCCTTGGTGCCTTCAGACACGGCGTGCTTGGCCAGCTCACCGGGCAGCAGCAGGCGGACGGCGGTCTGAATCTCCCTGGAGGTGATGGTGGAACGCTTGTTATAATGAGCCAGACGTGAAGCCTCACCGGCAATGCGCTCGAAAATATCACTCACGAAGGAGTTCATGATGCCCATGGCCTTGGAAGAGATTCCAGTGTCGGGATGGACCTGCTTGAGGACCTTGTACACGTAGATAGCATAGCTCTCTTTCCTGCTCCTCCTCCTTTTCTTGCCGCTCTTAGTGGCCTTAGAGACGGCTTTCTTGGATCCCTTCTTGGGTGCAGACTTCGCTGGTTCAGGCATTTTTAGGTTTGTACGTCGGGTACAGTTGATGTTTAACGGCAAGAGTGACCGTATTTATACAGGTTTCATGCAAATATAAGTGGGTAACCTCCCTCCTGTGATTGGTTGTGCTGCTCACGGGCTGGAGGGGGGTGGGCTTGTGGTGGTGAGACCACCCCCCCGCGCGACTAAAGGCAAACGGACATTGATTCAAAGTGGACGGTTTCCGAACGGACGACTGACGCGGCGCTAATGTGGACCTCAGCAGTGTGAGCAGTTCCTCCACACAAGAACAAAGCGTGGAGCCTTCCTCATCACTAACAACAGTCAGTCGTCATTATAGTTCAATTTAATTTTTATTTATAGCGCCAAATAACAGCAGGGGTTGAGTCAGGATCAGGGCTGGATGGGACTCATTTTCAGCCCTGGAGTTTCATGCTTCAGACCGGCCCACTTTAAATCACGACCTATTATTATTATTATTATTATTATTATTATTATTATTATTATTATTATTATTATTATTAAAATCATGTAATTATAACCTTACATGTTAAGTCTACAACAGCACACTGTTAAGCCTTGTAATTCAGTGTATTTTTCTAAAATATTTCTTATTCAGTGCAAGTAAGAGTTGCTTCACAATGTAGATTTAATTCAACATGTGCACAACCTCAACATTATTCTTTACAACACATCCTTTTCAATAATATCCAAATCTATATTCTGTTCAAATAAGTGTTCACAGATATCCACGCCTGAGCAGCGCACTGGTCTCTGCGACTTTGTTTATTACAGTATCACTGTCCAAAGACATGAGAATTTCTTTCTCAGTGCACATGAGCATGAATGCCTCAAGTTTCTTCTGGGTCAAAGTGCTCCTGAGTCTGTTTTTTTTTATGAATTTCACTCTCACAGGCTACTTGTGTGATGGACAGTGTTAATAGCAACTTGTAGGCCAGTCCAATCACATGGTAGGCATCAGTTAGCAGATTGTACTGAGATGAATGAAAAGGAGGAACAAATTTGTACATTCAGAAAGCAAGCATCTGCACTATCTCCGTGTGTCTTACTTTTTTGTTCCACTATCCTTTGGTGTATGTGTTTCCAGTCTTTCATGCCTCCCTTTATGACACCATCCATCCATCCATCCGTTTTCTATACCCTTTCGGGGGTTGAGGGGGGGCTGGAGTCTATCCCAGCTGTCAACGGGCAAGAGGCGGGGTACACCCTGGACCGGTCGCCAGTCGATCGCAGGGCAACACACAAGACAAACAACCGTTCACACTCACACCCACAGGGGCAATTTTAGAGTCACCAATTAACCTAATGAGCATGTTTTTGGTCTGGGGGAGGAAGCCGAGTACCCGGAGAGAACCCACGCATGCACAGGAAGAACATGCAAGCTTCACACAGAAGGGCCCCGGTACACACATCTGCTGCACCACCGTGCCGCCCCCCTTTATGAAACCACAGGTGCAAATGCCAGACAAACAGAACAGTACAGAGGCTGATTTTTTTCACAGTAAGTCAGCCACTTGCGGTTGGTTCCATTTGTGCTATTGAAAACTTTTGGTATAGCAATATTAAGGGTTTGATGAGGATGATAATAATTAAAAAAAAAAAAAAAAAATGTATGTATATCCCGTGACTGAGGGCAAGCAAAGTAATCAAAACTATCAACAGGCTCATCTTCATCTGTCTCATTCCTAACTTGTGGTTCAGGGTTCTGCTGCTAAGCTGCCGCCTCTGTAATCAGTCCCTGAGTAGACTCTGCTCTCCATTTCACACGTCCTCCAGTTTCCCTAGACTCGCCTGTATCTGTATCACAATAGAAAATAATAATCTATGGAAAACACATTTTGACTTAACCAATTAAGATATTTTCAATAGCAAATATGCAGGCTTATTTCATATTACTTTCATCCCATTCCCTGTTCAATTGTGGGCTTTGTGTATTCACTATCTTGTATTCACTATCTTGTTAGAGTGTTAAACAAGATGTTCTCCGTAACATACTCTGTTGTGTCCACTACACATTACAGAAGAGTTTGATGGCCTTCTGCTTGGTGACAGAGGTTAGCCATGCCAACCTAGGCTGCTGACCCCCTACCCTGACCCTGAACCAGGCCCCCAACAGAACTCTAACCGGGCTCACTGCAGGACAAGAGCCTGGGTGGAGATGACCATAGGCCTGCTGAAAGCCAGTTTCCAGTGCCTACAGCACCTCAGGATGACCCCTGAGAGGGCCTGTGATATTATTGTGGCATGTGTTTTTCTTCATAATATTGCCACTATTAGAGAAGAGCAACACCCTACCCTACAAATTGAAGACCCTGATGAATACCAACCAATAGTTAACATAATTAACATAATTCACCTGTGACCATGCACCCACCTCTAATTTGTGCTCCACTATTTCAATTTATCTTCCCTCCTAATCTGACAGTCCAAGTATTGCATTTCTTTGTTGGTTTTTTGGATTTTTTTTTCAGCAGGTGAATTTTATAAATTTCTTTTCTCTCAATTCTTTCATGATTATAACAGATACTCAAACATGGATTGAATACAGTAAGGTTATATACTGGTTAAGACTGGCTAAGACAGCTGCAAAGACACCTGCAAGGCCATGGAAAACCCCAAAGATCCATGATACAGGTGCCCTTTCCCTCATGATCACTCATGATCACCTCCAAACTCTGGGTGTCAATGCAGGATGTACCACACTCACTCTGGAAATTCAAGCCTCTCACCACCTGCCAGGTACACACACCCTCTGTCTGTGTCTCTGTTAAATGATGTGCCGAATATCTTGTCACTGAGCAGATCTTGCTAAAATGTGACAAAATCATTTGGATGTAAAAGGGTGACATACAGGCTGAGATAATAAAGGTTTTTCAATGTGACAAGCTGTTTTTGGTCCTTAATGATTTTCATTCTATTTTATGACCAGAACAAGGAAGCATGGCACAAGAGACTATTCCAGCTGTTGACTCAATCGAAGACGAAGAACCAAGTTGCAGATCAGCCTTCAGAGAGCTTCCTGATGGCCTAACAGCTGAACTTCATGACAATGCTGAGTATGATCCATCTCAATCATTTGAGGGAGTTCTCCCTGATGTGGGATATTGGAGGTATGATGATGGACATACATTCAGTGAGGGATTTGAAGAGGATTTGAGTGAGGGGTGCGCAGAAGATTCAAATTTCAATGACACAACAGACAAACCACTATATGACAATGCATCAATAGCTGTGGCAGAGTGCCATCATGGCTTATGTAAACTGTCATAAAGTAACTGATAAGGCTCTCAATGATTTACTTAAAATGTTCAAGTTGATTTGTCCTGGTGGCCTGAATACAGACTGCTTAAACAGTGTTCAGAAGTTTAAAGACTTTTTTTTCTCCCACTCTGCATCATCCCCTGTTGTGTTGCATAAATACTGCAGTACTTGTTTTGGGTCATTAGAAAGTGAACAATTAGAATGTCAGTCTTGTGGGACCAGTGTGTCAGAGGAAAGATCCTCATCCTTCATGGAGGTTCCAATTGAGGCTTAAATAAGGTCATTGTTTCGCAAGCCAGGTTTTCAGGAGAAACTTAACTTTAGATTTAACAGGAAGAAAACAGATCCTAACAACATTGAAGATATATATGATGCAGAAGTTTACAAAAATCTTGTAGATAGGGATGGTCCTCTTAGTGAAGCTAAAAACATTTCACTTACTTGGAACACAGATGGGGTACCTATTTTCAAATCGTCAAAGTTTTCAGTGTGGCCTTTTTATTGTATAATAAATGAATTAAGCTTTATGGAACACACAAAAAGAGAGAATATGATATTTGCTGGACTCTGGTATGGGGATTCAAAACCATCAATGGTAACATTTCTTAGACCACTAAGTGACACACTGAGTAAACTTGCAGACACTGGGATTCTTGTGCAACCTGCAGAGTTGACATCTGAACCATTTGTGTGCAAAGTGCTCACTATTGCTGGAACATGTGATTTACCTGCTAAAGCATTAGTTCTTAATCCAGTGCAGTACAATGGGACATTTGGATGTCATAAATGTGAGCAGCCAGGAGAGACTGTGAAAACAGGGGAAAGGGGACATGTCCATGCATTTCCTTACCAACACAGAGATCCGAAAGGGCCACTACGCACAAATGAAAAATTTGCCCTTGATATGAAAATCGCAAATGAGACCAAAACCACTGTTAAAGGGGTGAAGGGTCCCTGTTGGCTTAGCAAACTTAAAGGTTATAACCTTATCAAAGGCACTGCCATAGATTACATGCACTCAGTCCTTCTTGGAGTAATGCGCCTTTTGATGGTTTTGTGGTTTTCTTCAGAGTTTTCTCGTCAGCCCTTCAGCATGGCCAAAAATGTCAAAGAAATTGACAATCGATTTCAGGATATCTCTCCTCCATCTTCAACTCGATATCCTCAATCAGTGGCATCTCACAGAATGTTTTTTAAAGCATCAGAATATCGGGATCTTTTGATCTTCTATGGACCTGTTGTTTTCCGCGGAATTCTTGCAACGCTGTACTATAATCACTTCCTTTTACTAAGTGAAGCCATTTTCATTTTGTTGATGGAATCCATATCAGTTGAACAGATTGATCATGCAGAGAAACTACTGTGGAACTTTTGTTCTCAAATGGCCAGTCTTTATGGTGAGCGGTACGAAACTGCAAATGTACACCTTCTCATTCATCTAGCAGACAGTGTCAGGGCCCTTGGTCCATTATGGACTCATTCATGTTTTCATTTTGAGGACAAAAATGGCTATTTGTTAAGGCTCATACATGGCACTCAAAATATACCTATGCAGATGGTCCATGCAGTCAAACTTGTGCAGTCTATTCCTGTTATATCACAAACCATAAAGCCAGGGAATGCCATAGCTGAATTTTACACACGGATGACTAAAGATGATAGTTTCTGTCAGGAAAACATTGATTCATCTGGGACTAAACTGTATGGAGCATCAAGTGAACTTCAACTGGACACAGTTCACCTCTCTTCATTGGAAGGACATGTTGGTCACTGCATCAGTTCTAAAACAGTGAGGATCTTTCACAGGGCACAAGTTAAGAGACATTTTCTCACATCAAAACACTATGGGAAAGGCAATAGAAGAAACAATTTTACAGTTGTTTTTTCGAGTCAAGGACAAACAAAGTATGGACAGATTGAGTTCTTTTTTACCTCAGGGCAGTCAGGTCAAGAATGGGCCCTTGTTCATGAATTCAAAGGTGCAGGTTTTTCTTTGCTGCAGGATAATGTAACAAATGGTACATGCAATCATGCTGTTCCCCTATTGGAAACCTCTGTCACTACGGTAGTTTCTTTGGATCACATATTGGGTAAAGTTGTTTTCTTTGTCTTGACATCCATGCCTGGCATTGCGTTTGCAGCTCATTTCCCAAACACACTCGAAAGGTTTTAACCCATTAAGACCAGAACTGTCCTTAGAGGCCTCAAATTAAATGATGAATCATTGAAATAACATGATCTGAAAATGCAGACGGCTCACCCATCTGACCACTTGCCATCAAAGCTTTGTAGAATTAGAAGCCATCTTAAGAATTGGGCTCACTTTATCGTGAACCTATATTGGATGCACCAAAGAGCCTACATTATGTGGTGGCAAGATCAATTGCCAGTACTGTATTATCTGGATGACTTGAATGATTAGTATGACATTATGTGCTCCATTATGTGTTGCACTTTCCAAGACTCTCTTACTGCTCTATGCAATCTAACTTTGCTGTGAATTCTGTCAAAAACAACTGTATTCATGTACATAGTTTTACTATTGTCAGAAAACAAATTAATGAACTCAACAGTAAAAATTGTAATTACTGAGTTAAATCACTTGTGTAAGAAATCATCACATTTTATGAGTTGAGTATTATGTGAATAAACCATATATATCATAAATTGTTTGCCTGAATTACTTATTTTCTCAAATTTTGGCTTGAGATTAACTGAGATATGATTGAGGTATAATATTAAATCGTGTCATATTGAGACTAGTCTGAGAGCTTGCACTACTCTCATTTTTCTTTCTGATGAGACACTAGAAAAGAGACAACTGAAAGAACTCAAATAGTGAGCAGTGAGAGACAGATTTATGCATGTTTCTCACTGAGACATAACTGAGATAGTGCTTCAGAGTAAAGAGATCAAATTGAGACATATTTGAAAGTGGCATAATATGTCTCACTTTTCTCTTAGTTGAGATCTGGAAAAGAGAAAGCTGTAAGAGAATTAAGAGAACTCACACGATTCTCACTGTGAGACTTATTTCTCAGGATCTAAATTTGAGCAGAATGAGAAAACCACTTTGGTCTCGATTAGTGCTCATTTATATCTAGGAGATACAAATGTGACAAAGGAGATCTCATCTCCAATTTTGCTTTGCTATGGGACATATCTGTTGGAAAAAAAATATGCTACACTCCCTCCAGGGATTCCCTCAGCCACTGGCCTTCCTAAATTCTGTCTTAGGGCCAGCTCCTCTGCCTCTGTTAGAGGTGAGGGTGCTGGGCCACCACCCGTTTTATGGGCATCTGCCTTCTTTCTGTTGGCTGAGCAGAAGTCTGTGTTGGTTTAAATAGGCTTAATTATTTCATCTTGATAATTCTGTACATCTTGATAATTTATCTGTATCTGTACATAACAGTCTGCAAACACAATTTCTAATTTAGAGACACTTATTTCTATCACACTTTTTTTATTTATACTTGTATATACTTACTGATTGTCTACCTCGTCTATTTTTTCTTACTGATGCTGCTGTAATTTGGAATTTTCCCTTGTGGGACTAATAAAGGTATATTGAATTGAATTGAATTGAATTGAATTGAATTGAATTGAATTGAATTGAATTGAATTGAATTGAATTGAATTGAATTGAATTGAATTGAATTGAATTGAACTGAATTATTTAACAGATATGAAATGTTCTCTTTACTGACACATGGTATAACTTATCAACCTTTATTATACAGTAACTTTGACCTCACATTTCTGAGAGTTTAGTATAATAACCCCTTGACTTTGTTAATTGCCCTTGATGCTCTTAACCTCAATAAGAGACATTTCTCACCAAGCATGCTGTGAGCAGCACTGTAAAGAAAGAAAGTAAAGAACAGAAAAGTCTTACAACATAGATTCTTACACCTCTTTACTTTTATAAAATTCTGTCAGCAATGGACCACTCATTAGTTTTATGGCATTCTTTTGTTTTTATGTGCCTCTGTCTCATTGTGTTAAGCTCTTGAGCAAAATAGGGCAAAATGGGGCCAAAAGGTTGTTTTTGCATTTTTTTCATAGTATTGCAGCAACAAGGGAAAGTCCGCTGTTGCACTGTTTCATTTCCAAAATGTCAAAATAGAACCAAACAAGGATCAGCAGGAAGCGGTTACTTCATGCTGCTCTTATCTGTTTGCTTTTAGAGAAACACAAATAACAGCGACAGAGGGGACAGAGATTCACTATTTAAACCAGAGACCAGGGGAAAGAACAGAGGAACATCTATACACTTAAAGAAAGGATGGAGCGCCTTCTGAATCTGATTCTGCTATGTCCACTTGTACTTTTTATAAGTGTGACTTCTGGACAAGACACTGGTATTTTCTATTATTACTAGCTTTTATTTAAAATCATATGGCTTGAACTGCTTGAATCCACACTTACATGTATTTATTGCTGGGCTGTTTTTAAGGCTTTAGCATCTAGTACAATTAGATGATTAGATTTGGTAATGTCTATATCTCACAGGACACAGTTTCTAAAGGCAATTGTTTGAGTAGGAATGACCATATTTTACTAGATTTAGTGAGTACAGGGGGCACAAGGCATTTTCATTTCATTTGTTGTTGAAATGGTTTGTTTCAGCTGTTATCGCAACATGAAGCTGACTGAAACTAGTTTTTTCTGCCCTTACACTTAAACTCAGTGTTCTTCTCAATTTAAATTGATGTTTTATGTTTATTCAAGTTCTCTGTTATCGATTCCTTGTCAGATTTGAGCAAGTACAATTAAACTGTTTGGTTGACCAAAATACCACAATCATTTGCCTTAGTTCTCAGTTTGATCAGGAAAAAATGGACCAAATGTAAACCTGAAGAGAGTTAAACTCCTTCAGAACTATCAGCTTACAGTAAATATTGCTTTAAATTAGCTGCATTAGTAAGGTTTGTAACACACACACACACACACACACACACACACACACACACACACACACACACACACACACATGCACACAAGTTTCAGGGTCAGCACATGACTACATACTGGCTGGCATTTAAGCTCAGAATGAGTGATTAATTTCTATGATGATAACCCAGATCTTCATTAGCTTCTTGTCTGGCTAAATGTTGGCTGGATACTATAAATCTACAACTGTACTGGAATATTATGTCAAGCAATTTGAGAGCCTATACACATTTCATTAAATCCATTTGTACTTGCAGTGTGTTTCAGGCCTGAGCTGGCTGGAAACATTGAGATGGAAGGGCTCCAGAGGTACTTTAGCCCCGGTGCAGAGTTAGCGCTGTCCTGTATACAGGGACACACCCCCATCTCTGGTCCTCTGAAGATTGTTTGCACTGCCAGTGGAGAATGGACAAAAACCAAACTCGTGTGCATACGTGAGTGTCCGTTATTCAAGTGAGAACTTGAGGTCTTGTGACAGATCATTGTGTCATGTAAATTTCTACACCAGTTATTTTTCAAGTCTAACAGTGATGTAATTTTCTAGAAAACTAGTTGCATAATAATGTCAATTCAACTGCAATAATCAATTGTCAGTTTTGCTATAAATGTAAAAAATGAAATGCTTTAATACATTTTTGGAATAATATTTATCTAGCATGTGAAGCAATGTGAACCATTTCTATCAAGCTCTGATTACTGTTCTCTTTGATTCTTTGTCCAAAAACTTATTGTTGCATTTACAATTATTCTGTAGATTTTTGAAGAGTAAGTTATTTGTTCTGGGTTCACTGGCCACATAACCAACAGAGAACATGTTAGGTGCTGACAGTAGATCACATCTTAACTTCATTTAGGTTGTATAGGCTTACAGACAAGACCGCGAACACGTCTTTCTATGTTTGCATTATGCGTTTGAAGAACCGAAAAGCAAAACTTTTCATTTAAATGTGTTTTCTGTTCTGCATTCTCTTTTACAGCAAAACGGTGCCCCTATCCTGATCCGTTGTCTAATGGAGAATTGTACTATGACGATACTGTATACCAGAGTACAATCAACTATACTTGTCATGAAGGGTAAAGCTAGAACATCGTGATGAATTTCTGTCACATCTGTCATTTGCTCCCTCAGCAACTTTGCTGTCCCTAATACATTGCTGGTTGTAATTTTATATGTTTTCTCTATTTAATCTGTTTTGTCAGCATATTTGAGATCTCATACTTCAGTTAAGTAGTTGACTTAAACTATTTTAAGCATCAGCATACAGAACAAACGGAGCTGCCTCCTGAAAACTGTTTTTTGGTGCCAATCACATCATCACATAGCAGGTGTAGGTGATGTGGTGAATACAGCTCTGTGATTTTACTACTATTTTAGCATTCCTCTCACCGTCAACATGTGGCTTCAAATGCATTTAATCAGATTTGAGCTTATGTTATGCTTATGCGCTTTCTCTTGTAACACAAGCATCATTGTGCTCTCCACAGGTACATCTTGACCGGAGCAAGCACTGCTGAGTGCCTCGCCAATGGAACATGGAGCGCATCAGTACCTGAGTGCAACCGTATGTAATCCACTGCATTACAATACACAATATATTGTGGATTGGATTTTTTTTGTCTCTGTTTGCTCTGGTATAGTTTCTATTTATTGCTTTCCATGTTCTGCTCTGACAACTGAAATTCCCAGCTGGGGATCAATAAAGGTTTATTTTATCTGAGCTGCTCTCATATAAAGTCTACTGCATGTGAAATTGACCACAGCGAAGCTGTCATTGAATTTGCCAGATCAGAAATCTGAAAAAACCAAGCAAAATAATGAGGAATATACACATACTCATGAACAATGGACAAAAACCAAAGACATACAGGACAAGCATGCGTTACATGTCAATACACATAAATGGACCTATTTTGTCTCTTCTCTCATAGCTGTGACCTGTGATCGCGCTCCGATCCCACAGTTTGGGACAGCAACGTACCACAGGAGGATCAGAGGGGACAGAATTGCTCATGGCGTCCGAGTGACATATAAGTGCCTGCCTCCACACATACTTATTGGCAACTCCGTAGCAGAGTGCACTGCCAATGGCACCTGGACCAAGACACCTGAATGTAAAGGTACAAAAGTTTGACAAACAGGAGCTGCTGTGAGAACACCAGGAGTAACTATTGTGGCATAAGGAATATTTACTGATCACAACCATTACCTTCAAGTTTTACTGTAGGACAGGTAAAGGTGAGCCAAAAAACACACACCTTGAAACATGTGTATGATACTGTTGTGACTTATCTTCTTTACAAAATTGGGGTTCAAAGATTTTCTTTTACAATCAGCAGACAAGGGAACAACCTCACCACACAGTCCACTTCTGTGATTTCTATTTAAGCAGGAAGTCACACTCAGATGAAAACCTCTTTAATTTATGTATTTTGTCCAGATTTGGCATAGATGACGACATAAGACACATACAACACTACGATCTACTATATGTGATTCCACCCAAAACTTAAATAGCACTTTACATATTTTCATTAGTATTTAATAAACTGAAACACAACATTTTCTGGAATCTTAGACTAAATTTGAATATTTTAAGTCAAGCTTTCTGCCCTGCAAATCACAACAATAATGACTGATTCAGGGACATGTGGGGACCTCCAGTGGACAGCTAGAGGCTCTGCCATACAGACATACATTTTGTTGGGATCATGATACACTTCAAAATGCATGCGATAATTGGCCAACAAGTGGTAATAATGTGACAACACATACTGACTGGCAATATGACGTAATTTCATATGTGGAATTTCTCATGAATTGACTAAATTGCTCCCCTTACAGTGGTGACCTGCCCTCCACCAGAGAACATCGACAGAGGCTACATGTCAAGCAACGACCAGAGAGACTATGACTTCATGGAAACTGTCAATTACGACTGCCTTGGAGGATATGCACTTGAAGGAAGTTTCCAGATTTATTGTCAGAAAGATGGGACTTGGTCTAAAAAGCCGTCCTGCAAAGGTAGGGCTCCAGCCCTTACAGTGTTTTTACATAGTAGATTTTAATGATAGCTGCATTTCTTGGGTGATGTTGTGAAGGAGTTAAGACCTGCTTGTAGTGCTTTCAGAGTTTAGCTTGATTGGGAAGGGTGGCATAGGGGAGAAATGTTTCATTTGGTCATGTGTTCCCAGTTTGGATTTATGTATTCCAGTTGCCTCTGTCCCAGAATTATGTTGGTGCTAATCAACCCAATTCCATTACTCTTTTTCCTCATTTTATTTCAATCCATTTTCTGTTTGTGTTGACTATTACAGATGTGTAAAGGCAATAAGGAATGCATAGCAATGTTAAAATGCCTCTGCATTTCACATGTGCTAAAAACAGACCTAAACTTTCACTTGCAAAATGATCTAAGCTCCTCCTAACGTGGGAGCAACAGGTTTTACATTTGATTATCAGCCCTTATTAATGTCTAACAATATTACCTCATAAATGATAAGTTCATTTTGATCGGTGAATATAATGCAGCTAACGACTCAAAAACAGCATGTTTTTTTCTTTCTTCTCCTTGTCACATACAGCTCCTTGCAATGTTCCCTTACATAGAGCAAGGATACTCTACAGAGGACAAAAAATCTGGATCGAAGACCTCCCTCGTAGCAGAGTCTCGCACAATGACATTATTTCAGTCTACTGCAAGGATGAGGCCAGGAAATGTGGTTATGCAGTGCCAACCCAGTGCATCGATGGACGACTCAAAATTCCAGACTGCTTTAAAGGCAAGGAATATAAAAACACAACAAATCATAGCCAGAACACTAAATAGGCTTTACTGTATCATATTGTATTTGATTTATTTGTTTTATTTGTCACTTAATTATCACTGCTCAGCCTTACAGCCTTAGACATCAGTGCCAGTTTTGCACTATTAGCTGTTTCAGTCACTCATCTCCTGCTTTCTTCAGTTTGTTCTAAAAAGAGACTGTCACTCTAATTCAAACTCAAGCTCTGCAGATGAACTTTTTCACTGGTTCTTGTTTGGGCATTTCATTCATTGTTTCCTTTCCCTGTACATTGCGTACAGTATAATTATGTTTCCTGCATGGTAGATCCATTAAACACACAGTATTTATCTAGTAATTTGCACCTCCAAGCAGACAATCGGCTGAAATAGAGTTCTTTGAGGTACAGTGAAATTAGTGACATCTAGTGGTGAAGATGCAGATTGCAACCAACTAAGTATCCCATGTGGGAGAACCTACAGAACAGCTGCTAAAATGCCCTGTCTTGAGCACTGGATGTTTAAAAACTAGATTCTGATGCTAGAACTATGCAGTAAAACAGCACTACCCACCTTTGACATGTCAAGTGATATTGTGTTTTTGGTAGAACATTTTAACATTTTCCCCAACAAAGTTAGGATTATTGAAATTACTACCAACAAACTGACAACATAAACCTCAGGCCTTTAGTATCACTGATGATCAGAGGTTTTAGGACAGGTTGGTAATCTGGATTAGACATGTGAGCAAGTTCTTCATGCCTAAATTGAAATCGAAATAAAACAGGTTGCTATAGCAATTAATTGAAAATAGTTTTCTTTTAATCAACCAAACTGACAAGACCTACTGGAGAGAAGTAGAGAACCGCTGCTGTAACAATCAGTTGATGGCATAATGTGTGCAGAGAGCTCCCATCACTCAAATTAAGAAGAGTGGAATAACAAGTTTTCTCATCATATAATATATTGGGGGGGGGGGGGGGGGGGGGGGTACGTTCTAATACTAATAAGATAGGAGATATAGATAGATAGTATGTGGATATACATATATAGTGCAGTTTAGTATACAGAGGAACTAAATTGTGTTTCTCCTGATCCCTGGTGCAAAACAAAAAGATTGAAGCAACATGCAGACTACACGTAAGGTGCAAGAGTACAAACAAGACACAAAACAAGGCACAAACATGTAGTACACTATGCAGGACAATATCAGCTACAGGACTGTAAAGGGTGTAAAGTGAAAGAAGCAGTTTAATGACCACTCAAATGGCAATCTCAAATCCCTTACTCCTTGGAGCTACCACACATGCTCAACTCCCATCAGAGCTATTATCACCGTACCTTTCAAAAAACAGCAAACCACAGCAGGATAAACAGATGCATTCCTTTTTTTTTTTTCAGATGAACAAAGGGACAATATCCTCAAGATCTGTACTTTGGATTTGAACTGTTTGAGTTTGTTTTTCCTGACTGTGCATTGATGAATAAGATAAGGCTTTATTGATCCCACAACAGGGAAGTTAAGTCATTACAGTCAGCAAGTAAAAAAAATGGCAAAAACAGAGGCACAGTCAACACTGACTATTTCTAAGGATCTGTATTGCTATTATAGTCTGTGTGTAATATTCTAACCTGTTCTATGTCTCTCTCTCTCTCTCTCTCTCTCTCTCTCTCTCTCTCTCTCTCTCTCTCTCTCTCTCTCTCTCTCTCTCTCTCCCTCACTGTGTCTCTTTTCTAGAGCCCAGCAGAGTTGACTATAACCTTTATTCGAGTTCGCTTCCATCTGAAATCACACAGTGTTGAAACAGCAGGAGATCCCTTCCCTGATGATTATCAAACTATTGCAACAAGAAAAATGTGTTGTTGTGTTATGCTCTCTGAAATTAAAGAACATGATATGACTCCAGCTCTCTTTTTGATTTATGTGACACAATTCCCACATGTTCAACATTTCAGTCAAGATTTTATCTGATTCAGTCTGAATAAATACAGTGTGTTATGCTGCTACTTCATTTTCTGTTGATAATTCACATTGGCAAGTCAACTTTGTAAAAATTAAAGCAGCCAAATACAATATGTGACGGACAGTTGTTGAGGTCAGTGAATGTGCTTAATTAATTGTAGCTACAAGGAGAAATGTCCAGGGTCAAAGTAATGAGGCATTGCTCACAGATGAGGCCTTCAGTAGCTTTTAATTTGTCTGGCAACCCAATCACCAGAATCCAAACATGGATATTTTGAAACTTTATATTTTCTTTATGTTCTTTACCTTTAAACTTTGTCTCTTTAAGTTTCAATTTTCAATTTTATGTTAAGGCAATGCTGTGGTTAGGGTGTGGTTAAATTTAGACACACACACACACACACACACACACACACACACACACACACACACACACATATGTTGTGTTTATATCACTTGTTTGGACATTACATAGATTTACATTCATTTCCTGGAGCCTTACCCTTACCCTAACCCTAACCATAACCACTATCTGCCTGTTCCTAACCCTGTACCTAATGTAACCTTACCTAACCCGTAACCCTATCCTCAGTCTGCACCCTGAAATTTGATGATTTACTTTAAGGGGACCTGCATTTTGTCCCCATAAGGGAGGTCAGTCCCCACAATGTGACTGTGTAAACAGATTTTTGTCCCCACAACGTGATAAATACCTGTTCACACACACACACACACACACACACACACACACACACACACACACACACAAAAACCCTCAGGAAAAGATGATATTTTGGCTTAAAAGTCCCAGTTTAGTTGTCCCTAACAGGGCTTGAACAGAAGACTGCTGCTTGGTAGTCATCTTTCCTCGCTGTAACGCCTCCACCATGGCCTCCTC
This sequence comes from Chaetodon trifascialis, assembly GCF_039877785.1. Taxonomy (NCBI): domain Eukaryota; kingdom Metazoa; phylum Chordata; class Actinopteri; order Chaetodontiformes; family Chaetodontidae; genus Chaetodon; species Chaetodon trifascialis. The sequence continues at coordinate 17,501,938 of NC_092057.1, forward strand.
CTCCTGATGAGAAAAGCTCATATAAATGTACAAGTAGCCCGAACTACATCACTTGGATATCTGCTGTAGATGACTGACATGATGCATATGAAACATAGTCTCTGTAATAGTGAACAATCCCCACTCCAAAAAGTAACTCCAAGGACCTGTTGACGCCACTTGATTTAATACATGGATGCAAGTTAAAAATTGTAATTAGCTCATTTAGATAAACCTTCTAAGTTGCAAACTTAATTTTTATAAGTTGTGTTCAAATAATAATGTCGTTAATCACATCAACTTAATTTTGCTTGCAAAGTTCCATGACATGCTACAAGGCTTATGCTGTCTATGGAGACAGCGATTTTGAGGTGGTCACACTTCCTCCATTTAGATGTGTTTAAAATGTAAAGTTGTATTGTTGTCTTCAGTGTATAGGATTTACATATATTTACATATCATTTTGTCACTGATTTTTAGGGGCCTGCCTAACTTTTCTTATTTATTTTTCCTTTTTGCGAGACGATAAAAAAAATCAAAAAGCAACAACAGTGGTTGAACTGTCTTTCTTGGGGGGGGGGATAATTCATTGGATATTTTTTTTAAATGGTTGCTCAAAAATGTGTGTGCATTATTATTGGAATTAACTAGACAACATATAAAAGTACTTTAAAATAATATGGTAAATATGGTCAGTTGAAGTAACAGAATTTTTTTTGAGTTATCAACTTAAAAACTTAAACTTGCTTTTAGGCTAACAGTTATTAAGTAAGCAGTACATAATATAATCTTTGACTAAAGAGGAAAATTCACCCAAAGTAATGTAGTTTGATGGTTCAATCTAATTTCAAATGAAGTTGTCATAACTTGAAAATGCTACTATTGCGTTGATTTTTTTTTTTTTTTTTTTTTTTTTTTTTTGAGTCTAAAAATTTCTTTTTAGAGCACACTCATGCCTGGGTCAGACTACACCATTGTTTTTCTGTCTTAGACGGTGGTCACCGGGTAAGATCTAACGATCACAATGCCATAAACTCTTGCCGTGTTTGAAGATCAGAGCGTGTCTTGTTTCACGATATTGTTTGTTACTGATATTGTCTAGCAGCAGAAATCTGCAAACTCTCCACATCGCACATGAGCACACTGCAATAAGCAAATTTTTAGCCATGCTGCACCTTACTGAACACACACGTACAGTGTAAACAATCCAAAAGTCTTCACTTAAAATGTTTTTTTTAATCGGATTTATTCATTATTTTCTTGAAAAAAGTAAAAATGAACAAAGATAGTGACAATAGCTGATAGTGACGAAGATACTATGTTAAAACTGTGTTTAGATACATAGATAGATATTTAGATATATAGTGCATAGATAGATGTTTATTTATTTATTTACTTATTTTACTGTGGAATATCCACAGTTTCCAGAAACACCGAATGTCAGGTTGAGGTTGTCAGGAAAGTTTTTTAAGGAAAGTATTTTAAGTTATGCACAATATATTAACACAGTATATTCATTTTCTTAAATGGTGCGGATATTAAAATCGTGGAGTTTTATATTGAGATATTGTATTGCGTTAAGATAGTGTAAACGACCATCTGATCCAGCATGTAAAGTAGTGCGATACATGATGATTGGCATAGATTGGAACCACCACGCACGCTTGCGGCAGGCGGAGCAGTCACCGTTCTCGTCGCTCGTCATTTCTCGCGAGATCCGACGAGTTCCACTTTCTTCTCATCCAGCATGGCTGCGCTGTATGAGGGATACACGTTGTGCGGACTCGTTCCATCTCAAACTCTGTCAAATTCAGGTATTAGGGGCATCGAAGCGGAGAGAGACAGCGACCATGTCGTCGTCACCGACACAACCAGATCCGTCACGTTATTCAAGGTAACGTATAACGTTTGTTTGGAGAGATCTCCCAACGTGGGCCAGCAGGTCTGTGCGACCTGTGTAACTCGTGTTGGCATCCTCGGATGTTAGCAAAAGCGGCAAAAAACACCAGAACAGACGAGTCAAGACAAGACACATGCCTTGGCTAGCTGCCATAATAAGTCATTTTCAGTGAAAATTGTAAGTAAGGGTTGCATAGATTGGAGTAAACATCGAGCCATTGTGCAAAAACAAGCAAATGTTAGCTAACGATTGTTATGTCCACCACAGGACGCACTCTTCCTGCTAATTATTGGTGTGTTTGTGATTCAAGGCTTAGTTTAGTTATATCTATGATACTGCCCCCATTTCACTAAACAATTCAACAAACACCTCCTCAGTAAATGTCAGTCTGTTTATGTTCACAACTTACTTCACTGCCTTGTTTCATGATCTTCCATCTGTCAAAATGGACGTTATACTATGGCTTCCAGTGTAGGCCCTTCATGATGTTATTAACTGCTCTGTTTTTTTTTTTTTTGTTTTTTTTTTGTATCATTGTGGTTGTGGCAGGTTTCAGACCAGAAGCCACTGAGCAGCTGGACGGTGAAACAAGGACAGACCCTGACCTGTTCAGCAGTCTACAACACACAGACCAAAGAATATGTGGCAGTCTCAGACAGCAAGGTAGGCTTTCAGTCCTTCTTGTGGTGGTAAGGTGGAGATGAGCACACAAGTCTTTATGAGAAGGATTCTGCTGCCTGCTTGGGCTGCTTCACCATCTGCATGCAGCCCCGCTCACTCGAAATTGAGGAAAAAATTAATAAGTTCTTACCGCAAGTGTTAAAAATTATGTTTTTCCATACTAGAAACCATCAGCACTGAGCAATGAGTGAAATGTTGCTTTTTCAGTAAACTTATACTGTGGTTACTTACTTTGTCATGTCTCTGTAGATTGACCTTTACCTATACTATCAAAAAACTGTCTGTGATTTGTTCCTAAGGTGATCCGAATCTGGAAAGAAGAAGACATACTCTTAGATAAGGCCTTCAAAGCAACTGTAAGTATGAGCATGGCTATGTAGCTCTTTTCTCTAGCAGCCTTTAATGCTTGGACTCGATTGTACAATGTGTAGTGTGATCACATCTAAAGTCAAAAGTGTTTATGTCTGTTCCAAATGACCACACTCAAAAGCAAGGTGCTGTCGTTGAGTATTGTGAGGCATGATGAATCATACAGTCAGGGATAATGGCGTGCACTTTCCAGGTGTCATCAGATGTCTGGAGGGTCCACTCTGTACCTGGAGTGGAGCCTGTGGTCTTGTTCCAGAGAGGAGCTGTGCGACTCCTGGACTCTCTCCTCTCTGCTCCCCAGCAGCCCATAGAGGAGGTCCTAGCTCAAGAAGAGGCAATCAGGTCAGTGTCACTATGCTTTACAGCCTCAGTAAATTCACTGTTGTAAAATCTGGACTGAGAGCACAGTTCAGACACACACACACACACACACACACACACACACACACACACACACACACACACACACACACACACACACACAAACACAAAGAGAGAGATGGATAGAATGAAATGTCAAACACTGAAGTAACCTGCTGTCTCTTGTTGCATGTTGCTTCTGTTTGTCTTCAGGTGGAGCACCAACATAGTGGCAGAGTCACAGCAGTTTGTCATTTTCACAACTGAACAGGTAACAGAATTGTACTTGTTAGCTTTTGACAAAAGACACTGACAGTTCACTGAATTCCATTTTAAGTATTCATTGCACTTCACAATGCTAAGCTAATTTATTTTTAAGGGCAGGCCTCTGTGCCTGCATGTGAATGAAATGTATTTTATGATCCATTTATCAAGAACTCGTTTTGTCTGTCCTCGTTTTCTCCAAGCACACATGCATCACCTCTTTGTTACTTATATTTCTAAAGGCCTGTTTGCCTTGAACTGCTGTCAATGTCTTCCCACAGAAAGGAGACAATTTCCTCTACCTGCAGAGACTGAATCCAAACACCCTACAAAGGTACCGGCTAGAGAGAGAGGAGCCTGGTCTGTCCCCTCTCAGCTTCTCTGCCTCCTACAGGGATAAACACATCTGCCTGCTTTACCTCTGTAAGCCTCAATTTCCTGCATTATTGTTTAACAACACATTTTTGCTCTGTGTAGTTTTCAAATGGTTAATCGTTAAAGAAGAAGAGGAAGAAGAAACGTACTTTACATTGGTTCCCTCTCCTCTTTTCTGTCATTAATTTGTTTTACCTTTTTGTGCTTCATCATTTTCCTGCCTTTCAGACCCTAACGGTCATGTGTACCAGAGTCTAGTCTCTGTGCGGGGCCTCGGGACTGACGAGGGCGCCCAGGCTCTTCCGATGCCCCGTAACTTGCTGCTGGGTCTTCCCGTCGGTGAGGGTCTGCTGGATGCCGCATCAGCCCTGGTCTTGGATGAAGCCCATGTAGCTGTTGTGGGGGTTCCGCATCCCTCTGCAGGAGCTGGGAAAGGTAAATCTGGTTTAATTACACTGCTTCAAATGAAGACCACAAGTCCTCAGCTCTGACATCTCTGTCTGAGGTTTTAAGATGTAATTAGCCTGAGCATCTGGCTGGTTTTCAATTCACTAGAAGAACCGTTTTAAGCATGATTGATCTTAATGCCGTCAATCTGGGATACACTGCAAGGCTTTCAGTACGCCATGCCATTAAGTCAGCATGCACAACACCAGAGCTGTGTCCTAAAGGTTTTAAATAAGAAAAGTTCACACTGTGAAAATGATCGAAGTTAGTTATACATCTGCTTACCTGTCTGTCTTTTCTGTCTGCATTGGCCAGTTAGAAAAAACAAGATTTTTTTTTTTTTTTTTCACTTTTGTGCACATTTAATGAAGAAAATAATACACGAAAAACACAACCCTGCATTGTCAGTCTTTACTAAAAAGGTTCTTGCATTGGCAAATTTTACACACAATAGTAGGAATAAGACAAGCAGGCATGCAGTTTATAGAGCTTTTATAGAGAGTCTGGTGACTGGCCTGCATTCGTTTTCTAGTCTCTGCATCTTGTGCTGTGGGGAAAATATCAAGGATTTTTTTTGTTGAAACTAAACTGAATTTATAGGTTCAAATTATTCTAACTTAAATGATGACAAGGCTAACAATCGAAGACTAGAAATAATAATAATGATGCAAATAATGTTTCATTGGGTCACTTGGGTCTTGGTTTTGGACTAAATGCTTTCAAATGATGACTTGAAGATGTGTGATCCAGTATCTAATGTTGGCGTGTGGTTGTTGAATGACTCTTTTCAGACTTCCTCTGCATCTGGAATACCAATTTCCAGACGCTTCAGGCAGGAAAAGAGATGGCGGGTAAAATCTACGGACAGGTAGGAATGCTTTAGTGGATTAAATGCGAGTAAGCCACCAAGCTAATTTTTTCCTGATATGTCTGTTTTATGATCAGTGGATAAAACAATATGCTGTTATTAATTTTTGTCCGTGCTTGTGGCAGGGCCCTAGAGCTCAGACAGAACAATCACCAGTGTGTACTACTACTGAAGTATGCATGAACCACCCACTCAGGCTTCCCTCATTGTTGTTCCAAAAAATAAATAAAAAATATGGGGGGAATCAGGGTTGTATTACTACAGGCCAAGGTTCCCTGTCCTTCCAGCTGCTGGGTGCTGATGGAGGACTGTATGACTTTGGCAGAGCATTGTGTCTGCTCTCCACTGTGACAGGGCTCACTGTCCCTCCTCACAACTTTATGGCAGTTCACAATCTTAAAATTGACACATAAATATGCTAGTTGTGCTGTCTGTTATCTCTGTCGCTATCTATCTTAACTTGCCTTGTTTGTTTTCATTTAGCTATGGACTTACTCCAACAAGTTATTCATTCCACATGGGAAGACCCTCTCTGTTATTCCATATGAATGCCCCAAATCATCCCTGGCCTCTGCCCTGGGGAAACTAAAGCAGGCCAAGACTGAAGGTGAGCTAAAAGAAATTTGTAGTGCTGCTGCTGCTGCTGTAGAAATAATAATAATAATAATAATAATAATAATAATAATAATAATAATAATAATAATAATAATTATTATTATTATTATTATTATTATTATTATTATTATTATTATAATAACAGCTGAATTAAACAAATTACCTACACGTGAAGAAAACAAAATTTTGTCTGAGCACACTGTAAATAATATTGCAATAACATAGTGGATAATAGATATTCAGTCATCTAATTGGTTGTTCTTAGTGACACCGCAACACTGGCAGTCATTTTCTACATTTCAAATTTGAATGTTACTTGATGCAGTGTGTTTTTCTGACTGCTACAGAGTCCAAAGCTCCTGTTTCTGTACCATCTTGGAATAACATTTTGCATGGAGAGAAAGCTCAGCCCTCTAGAGCAGTTGACACCAGGAAGACGGTAAGGCAAAATAAGGCACCTTGTGTTAAAAACTGGCCTACAGTGTTTCCCACACCAACAGTATATATCAAAGTCTTTGTTCATGGCACTAATCAGCACTAGCATCATGTGAAGTTGTGATTGACTGTCTGATTGAACAATTCATCCCAGAATAAGAAATTACTGAATAAACGCTCGACCAGGCTAGAATCATAACTGCACCAGTTACTGTTTGTATGTGACACAATTTTTACAAATCAGCAATTCACTGACTGTTCAGTGTTTAAAGTTCTGTGTGTGGTTGAATTTAGTGCCACCTGAAGATTAATGGTTTAGTAATGTTGTCAGTGGTTTGATTATACTGTCTTTCCATGCAGAGAGCAAACCGCAAGACCCAATCAGCACCTAGTTTAACAACTGACCAAGTTCTGGAGCTCATTAAGGTAAAATTTTGGTTTTTCATTGCTTTCTGGCAAATTGCTGGAACAGTGTTAACAAAAAAAAAAAGTCAGTTTACAATTACAGCATATTTAAATTTCCTCATGCAGACAGCACCAGTTGAAGAGGTCCAGAAAGAGGTGGAGGGGCTCCTCTCCAGGGCAGACATCCAGGACGTGCAGTCCTCAGTGGGGCAGCTAGCATCAACCCTTGTGGCCCGGAGTCTGGCTGATCCAGCCTTCTACACCCCGAGCACCCTGGCACAGCTAGTCCACACTCAGTCCCTCTGCCACAGGTCAGTAAGGCTTGGTAATGGCACCAGGATGGTGTTATTTTTTTTAAAGGGAAAGTGACTGAGGGTTTAAAATGAAAACACGAATAAACTTTAAAGGCATTTCTTAATACTGGTGGAGGAATTCAATCAAGTGCTGTTTGTGTTGAATGTGACCATTTGCTATCATGACTCTTGACAGTGTGTGTCCTGACCTTGTGCTCCTGGCCCTGGAGAGGAAGGACTACTTTCTGTGTCAGCTCTGCTTGCAGTTCTTCCCTGACATCCCAGAAGCTGTCACCTGTGCCTGCCTTAAGGCCTTTATTAGGTGAAACTGATGGCTTTGAATACATTCTTGACAGTCTGCATGTGGTGGCTTCAAACAGTTGATTTACATTTCTAGTTTGACTGAACAGGTGATAAAATATTGTGAATACCAAAGTGATATATCAGTTTAATAATGTGACTACTAGCCAGACTGTAATATAAAATGAAAAAATAACTGTGCTATTGTACGTTCGTCTTGCAGTATGCCAGATGTGGATGCAGAGAAAGTGAGCCTGGAGCCTGACAGTGTCTCCTTCATGGAGACCCTAATCGCCAGGGAGCATGGCCAGGACGGCTTGCAGAATGGTTTCAGCCCCACCTCCTTTGACGAAGACTGCCCAGATGCCCTCGTCACTAAGACCAGAGCAGAAGAGAAGGAAAAGAGCTCAAGTCCACCAGAACAGCTCTGTCCAGTGGGACTACACAAGGCTGTTTTACTGTATCCTCGCAGTGCACAGGCACCAGATTACTTGCAAGCTGTTTGGTGTGCAATGATCTGAATTTCAAAATACAGAGAAATATGAGACCTTAACTCAAGCTGCACAGAAATGAGGTGCTGCTGACGGCATACAGTGACACTTTCCTCCTCCCACATCTAAAAGATCTCTCCTCCCAACACGTTGTTGTGAGTAACAGCTAGTCGGCTTCCCCCATCTCTGAATTTTCATAACAAGAAACTGCGGATGCTTACAAAAACCTGTGTTTACAATGTCACGTTTCTTTCTCATCCTATCAGCTTTTTCTCCAGTACCTGCAGTTCCTTTACCTAAAATATTCCCAAGACGCTTCCTCACAAATGCATGGATTCAGGTCACCGAGTCTGACTCAGGTCTGTATCACTGATGACTCTGATCATTGTGTTTACATGCACACTCATTTCCCACCACTATTACGATTCCCAATATGACAATATCAGGGCTCCCACACATCCTGGAAAACCTTGATAACAATTGAGCAATTTTCCAGTCATGGAAAACTCATGAAACTGAGAGAGAAGGTAAAATGTCCTGGAAAGTCTTGCGTTGTCCTAGAAAATAATTTCAACACTCCCATGTATCAGAACTATGAAAAACCGATATCATTGCCATCTGAATGGCCTTAGCTCTGTTCAGCTCAACAGGATGCCGTTGGTTATGTTGTGGAAATGCTGTGAACACACCCCCGCCGGGTCACATGGTTGCACATGCAGTTCAATATGCACTTGGCAACAGGCAGAATTGTAGGCTACTGTTTGTGTCATCGGTGTTCAGGCTGTTTTGTTTTTGGTGTACAGGCAGCAGTGGTTAATGTAATTCATGAGAAAGTGGGGATACAGGTTATAAATGAATGCTAATAAATCTTAATTGCACAGCACTTGCCAAGCATGGAGCACAAAGGGCTTTCCAAATACACTGACGGAAAACTTTAAGAATAGGAAAATATTAACTGTTAAAACACAGTATTAAAACAAGGCAGGAAAGTAAAGAAAAATAAGAGGAGATAAAAGTAAAAGCTGTGACAACTAACAAAAGTTATCCCTGCATATCAAACTTCCACACATTAGTTTAAAGCATAATCTCTGTCTGTCATATCAGCTCAATCATCACAGAAAAGTCCTGGAAAATGATCTGTGCAAGAGAGCCTGAACCCTGGATATTGAAGACGTATTTTCTGATTAAGGCTGATGTCATTCAGGGTTTAGGATCATTCTCTGCACATGTGTACAGCACATTCAGAATATGCGTCTCCAGTAGGGTTTTTACCGCAGTTTGTGACACATGGCCTTGCCTGTTTATGATCAGCTCTGTGTGTTGTAATCAAACTAACAGGCAGGGGGAGGGACACATGGTCAGAAGAAAAGCCCACATTTCTGGTCAGAAGGAGAAACACACCTACTTTTTAACGCTGTGAAAGACTTCAGCAGGTTTTTGGATATGCACATAAATCACATCACCAACCTTTTGAACAATTGGGAGAGGGAAGCTGTGTTTGCACGGTCTGACAAGACCACCACTTTCTGGAGTATTCATGACTGCATGTGAATGGGAATGTTAATGGGATATTCATTTTCCTTAACCATGTAAACAGCGTAGTAGGAATGCTGTCTTTTTCGGAATAATGGCAAGAACCATAATATTTTGTGCATGTAAATGTAGTCACTGCCTTAACTTGATAATTAGGGTGGCCACACTTGACATATTAGTGCAGCAGCTAGCGTCAGTCACACCTGTCTGGAGGCAGAAAAAAATGTTTTGCTGTCAGATTGTCAAATCTAGATATGGTGGACTCCCATTTTGACCTGTGCTGTGTGCAGTCTCGCTTAAGTGCAGACAGTTTTTCCAACTCGTTTTGTAAACTTGTGAAAAACCATGTAAAACTGGCACGATGACATACCGAATTCTCAAACTCCCTGCAATAGTAAGTGTATTTAATGTAAGATTTGTATTACTAACTCTGGTTTCCTTTGCATTTGATTGCAGATCATGGATTGGGTATGCTTGCTGTTGGATGCCCATTTCACAGTGCTAGTGATGACTCCTGAGGCCAAAGGCTTACTGCTGAACCTCCACAGCTTTGTTAAGTCTCAGGTAACCAACAAACCCTTCTGTCTGCTCAGTTACTGGCTGAATGTTAAATTTTCTGGAAAAGTCGCACAAAAATGGGAAAACATACTGCAGTTTTGGTCACGTGGTCATGACTGTCATTATCAAATAGAGGCAAAAATGGCCAAAAATGGATGAATAAGAAGCTGAAGAAAGATCCCTTCCTTGTGTCCTCAGGTGAGACTGGTTTCGGAGCTTGGAAAGATCGAGGGCAGCCTCCAGGAGCTCAGTAAGATGAAGGTGAAGAAGGACGTAGGACAGTACTCCATTGAAGTCATTGAGCTGTTTTAGAATGTGTGCAATGCTTATATTTTTAATAAATCCTTGAGCATATTGTCTCCTTCCAATCTTTCCCCTGTAGTGGTTTCAGTAGTTGCATACTTGACCCAAGTGATATATTATTAAGTGCATTTTGGCATAGATGCTAGCCATCAGAACCCAAGTTGCAGGAGTTTACTTTATTTGAACATAATTATTGATGTAATTCAGGCACTGAATAAGTTGCAGATGCCTTTGAACCATGTTTTAATGTATTTTACCTGATCACAGATTCAGATGATGTGGTTTGCATGAAGAATTAATAGTCTGCTCATATGTCAAACTGGTTAATAATAGGTTTGTGAAATGCATGCAAAAGCCACTTAATATGACAAAAGTTTAACATTTGTAGTGGGGGTCTGCCTTTGAACACTTAATTATGAGAGTGACTGGCTTTTTATTTGTATGTCCTAACACAACTGAATATTTGTGAATCTGTCAGCTGTGACTTTGTACTGGATTTTCCAAAGGAAAGTCTTTTATTTTGTATACAAATATATAACAATGAGGGGAAAAAATGTCCTTTTTTTCCATTATTTCTGCACACTTACATTGTGGATAACCAAAAGTGACAATACTTTCTATTAATATTCTAGTACTTGATTGTTATTAGGTCCATGCACAAAAGACGTTTGAGCCAGTGTAGAGCTCTTCATATTTAGAGCAGCAGCTGTTGTTCGATTCCTCATTTGCTGTACAGAAACACACCTGGGGCCCAATTCAGTAAGTGTAAAAATAATCACCTGTACTGCTGACCCACTATAAGATACTCTGACTTTACTTGAGTTATAGAAAAAAGGGGTACGCCTGAAAGAGGGCCTGCAGAAATGAGCTATATTTAACTGCAGTTACAACAGAATCCAGGGATTTTCTTAAGAAGTTGTTACAGCTTTAACATGACAAGAACAATCAGCAAGTTACAGACTAATCAAAAAGACTATCTGCTCTTTTACAGAATGGGTGGGTGTTTACATTAGGCTGCTTACTATAATTAAAGTGAACTCGAGAGATACGAACACAAACATCGTGGTCGGCAGGATTCAAACCTGCGCTTGGAGACTCCAATGATCGCCTGAATCACTACAGATAAAACAGCACTTTTGTTAGCGATAAAGTAAAAGACATGCAACCATTAATACTGATTAACATGATTATCTTGCGAGAGTATCATAGATGCCTGGGCTGTGTTTCGTCTCACCTTGAAGGAACCAGCCAAATTAACTGAAAGGGAGATACAAACTAAAGCAAAGACGACTTTCAAAAATGAACTGTCAGTGTTACCTTGTCTGATTCATCAGGTCAAACCCAGACTGACACATGACTAATGCAAGAGTGGATGAGAGTTGCAGACCACGAGCTCAGGACGGCACCTTGCGTCTCTTTGATTACATGATTTGGTTTATGCAGCACGAGCTCAGCATCGCTCCGACTTTATTCAAGTTAAATGAGCTGGCAGAACTGACAGAAAATGGAGCCTGGTTCCTCAGCAATGTTTAAGTTAAATGCATTTGTTTAAGAAATACAAGGCAGCTTTTTCCACAACCATGTCATTTAAAACATGAAAATATGTATCCTGTTAACTTTTATGACTATTCATGTAATAGAGCTCATTGTCGGACGTACGCTTATCTTCTCGCCTCCCTTTGCTGTGACGACGATGGCGACAAGGCCGAAAATGAAAGACGGTGTTTCGCTGAATACACTCGACCCACCTGTGATTAAAACCATGCACGGGAACCAGCCAACTCGAATAAAGTACTATTGGCGGAAAGCGTTTGCTGGAATAACTAATTTTATGAACTAGCACGGCAACTGCGTCTATTGTAGAATAGTGGGTCACGTGACCACGCATTTACTCAGACCTGCTAGTGTCAAGTCAGAGGAGAGCGACTGCATTCACGGATGTGTCTAATTGACTCGGTAAAATGAAAACGTTTAAAGTATTTTTTTTTCATTATCTAAACGGTCACAGTGAAAACTAGTAATGAATGTAATCGGATTTGGTACTTTGGTTGTGCTCTCTGCACTACGGTATTTAAATTGGTTTTCACTATTTAGTTTAGCTTTACCTTTACTTTGAAGAAAAATGCGCCGTTTTTCCGGTACAACCACTAGTATCCGCGGCTAGCTTAACGCAGCTCTGGGGCCTGCTGTGTTTTCAACGGAGGGAGAGCTGAGAAGAAAAATGGCGTCTGCAAGCGACCCAGAGCGGGACACCGGCCATTCAGTTTGAGCTTTCCGCCCTGAAATTGAGGCCGGGGCTTGGTGGGGACCTATCGGGAACAGTCACCAGATCTGTTGGCTTTTGTCTACCCCGCTTTTCTTCGGTGTGTGTGGCTTATTCAAGCACCGAGATTGAAGCGGAACAGAAGATACTCTCTCCTACAATGAGGGGGAGAAGAGGAAGGCCGCCCAAACAAGCAGCCGTGATGCGGGAAGGTTCACCCGGGCCAGTCCGTGGCTCTCGAGGCGGCAGGAGTAGAGGGATGCGTGGACGGGGGAGAGGCAGGGGACGGGGTCGGGGACGGGGAGGAAGTGGCGGCGTTTGCGCCACTGGCTCTGCGGAGGTGGATACAGAAATCTCCGGCCGAGAGAACTTTCATTCGTCCCGGGGCCGCAGGAAAGTTGGAGCCTCCACCACGGCGACGGCCGCGGGATCGCGGGGCAGAGGTAGCAGAGGGAGAGGTAGTAGGGGGTCGAGAGGCGGCCGCGGCAGTAGAGGCGGAGTGAGGCGGCCTCAGACCAAGGTGGTCTACGACGACAACAGCGACGAGGAGGATGATAATTTAAGCTACAGGTCAGAGGAAGATGAACTCCTGAACGACAACCCTTCGTCAGATCTTGAAGAAGAGGAGGCCTTGGAAAACGACTCTGACTATCTGGAGGAACTACCAGATGATGATGATGCCAGCTACTGCACAGAGAGTAGTTTTAGGAGCCACAGCACGCTCGGTAGCACCCCAGGTATGTTCGTTTGCAAGTGCACGCACATTAGCAAATCACGTTTGCATTACTTAAAGTGTGCATTTTATTTTTAGCTCAGTACAGAAACCAAGCCGCATTGTTCAAAATGGAGCTTGCACTCAGAAACAGGCCTTTGTTTACCGTGTGCTCTGTTCGCTGCTGGCTTGCAGATCTGCTCCACGCTTCAACCGGCACTCATGTTTTTGACTTTTGTCACATCAGCACATTTTTTTTGTTAATTTATAATGGAGAATATATTAGTATTTTTTAATTTATTTTTTTAATCGCACTTTTTCATGCGCTCTGTATTTAACGTGTTTTCATAAGCTAAGAGAAACGGGATGCACGGACTGCGTTTGACACTTTCCATTCATTTCATTCATTGTGCATTTGTACTTATGTAAGAACACGGCCAAGTGCAATTTCTACTACGTAACAGTAAATACGGTCAATCGAAGCTCGTACTTTGTAAACACTGTTTCCCATTGGCCTCGGATTACCAATTTACAGCTCTGCTTTTTCCAAAACAAAAAATGAAATCAAATAAATAATGATTGTACATTTTGTAAATTGTACGCACAGTCATTTAACCCATTTACCCTATCCAACTCGAGTTCAGAGGACATGCTTTAGTTGCATAACGCTGCTGAAGGAGTTTGACAGGCCTTTGTTTTGAAGGTGGCCGCTCTTTCTTCACTTGTTGCGAACACGAGCTCATCACTATATTACGCGGCGCATCGTTACCATAGTAACCACTCTTACGTTTATCAGGTGAGCAGATTAGGTCCATCACGTCGTCACTGGTGGACAGTCTAAACGAAGCTGTGTCTGCAAAAACCAACTTGCACAACTGTCATGAAGCATTGTGAACGTTGTTCCACCCATTGGAAGAAAGTCTAGGATTGGAAAAATAGTGATCCAGACTTTTGCTCTCATTTTGTATACAAGGAAGCATTTGAATACGGATTGTATTTCGTGCTCTGTTCGCCCTGTGACACTTCACTACACTCTGGTCATGCTTAGATTGAATTAAAGTGGTTGAAGGATGATTCACTTATCTCAACTTCCAGTAGCCAGGCTGCCTCAGTCCTTTTTGGAAAGATGCGAACATGGCAGCGTTGTGCAGCTGAGTGTGAGGGATCTCTTATAAGACCAGTCGGACATTACTGTATTTTTGCTGTCCTGAACACACAGGCACACAAATCTGTGCTGCACACAATCACATATTGCGCACGTGCATAAATGCACATGCAGCTTTTACATACAGTCCATATGTTTGCAGCCCAATAATGAACTTGTGGTGGTCAACCCCTAATCCCTGCCTGTCACCATATGTGAAGCAACCAGTTCCACTGCTGGTGTCCCATCGCCTTTTTTCTGTTTGCACACCAATGCTAAACAGAATTATATCAGACCTCATATTTGCTAAGCAGTTGTCAGCTGCTGCAGTTTTTACACAGAAGATGCAACATGGCAGACAGTGTGGATGAAGTGGTGTAATTTTAAAAGATTTGTTGATATGGTCACCTTATGAAAACTTAATGCGGCAGGCTACACTCTGCAATGTTACAGTGGTTTTGAGATTTAGAAGAGCACACAAGAACTGGAAAGAAACAGGCACCAGTCTTCTGTAAGGATATGGTAATTTCATAATTAGTGAGTATTAACAGTAAACTAATCCTGCAGTGATTATTGAAGTGTTTAACCCTGGTTAGGAGCAGGGTCATGAGACCAGGTTGAATTCCCACACTGCCCCGTTCACATCAACCACAGATCCAGGCTTATTTCACATGACTGTGTTCAGAAATGCATAATGTAAGTATAATAAACACACACACACACACATAATCCAGAGGGGATATACAAGTTTCCCTCATATGCTCAACCATCAACATGTATTATATAGTAGCTAAAAGGCAGGGTTATAAATCAGGTAGGGGCATTTATCTTATTTTCTGAGCACCAGAATGTGCCTGCCTTTAATAATGTGACTTCTCCAGTGCTACAGTGTGTTAGAAATAACCCCATTCCCATTTGCACTCACTTGTGATTCCTCACAATTAAATGTTCCACTAGTCCAACGTTGTATTTGGATAGGCTGTCAGCTCGTCTAAATTCCATTGTTATGTTGTTATTTTTTAGGGGTTTTTTTGTATTGGAACAGAATTTGCAGCCTGGGGGATCCCCAAGTGCAATCCCACCATTACTGCAAGCACAGTACCAATGCAAAATCAGAGAGTATTGTCCAATTAGGTAGCAAGGATGCTAATAAGTTCAGGTGTTAGGTTGCCATGACTAACGGTAAACATAAGGTATATGGCTCAGTGTGTTGGGGTATACAGTGATGCAGCTTTGCAATGTATGAACATCTTGTGGTGACTTTAAGTATAATGGTCTCTTCACTCACCTGCATTTCACTTTTATTTATATATTTTTTAACACACACACTTCTTTTGAAGCATTTTTTTTATATACCACCCTTTTTCACGCTTCTTTTCCTTTCACCTTTTGCAGGCCGGAGAAAGAATCGGACAGTGCTATCGCAGTCTCCCATCCTTGAGGCAAATGACATTCCTACCCTTGATCTTCCCAAGTCTTCTGAGGACCTCCTAGTCCTCCCCTCACAGCTCCTCAATGTATCTGCCGTATACGAAGTCCTACGCAATTTTGGCTCGGTTCTGCGCCTCTCCCCGTTCCGCTTTGAGGATTTCTGTGCAGCGTTGGCCAGCCAGGAGCAGTGCACGCTGCTGGCAGAGACCCACATCTCCCTGCTCAAAGCTATTCTCAGAGAGGAGGACACTTCCAACACCACATTTGGTCCCACCGACGTGAAGGACTCTGTCAACTCCACTCTGTATTTCGTGGATGGTATGACCTGGCCGGAGGTGTTGCGGGCGTATTGTGAGAGTGACCCGGAGTACCGGCACATTCTGCCTTTCCAGGAGGGCGAGGATTACCCATATGAACCCTTAGAGAGTAAAGTCAAAGTTCTCCAGTTTTTGGTGGACCAGTTCCTGGCGACCAACATTGCCCGGGAGGAGCTCATGTCGGAAGGGGTGGTCGCTTACGACGATCACTGCAGGGTATGCCATCGCCTCGGTGACCTGCTGTGCTGTGAGACATGTTCAGCCGTTTACCATCTGGAGTGTGTGAAGCCGCCATTGCAGGAAGTGCCAGAGGACGAGTGGCAGTGTGAGGTGTGTGTGGCACACAAGGTACCCGGTGTAGCAGACTGCATCCCAGAAGCACAGAGGAGCAGACCATTTATTCGACAACTGCCAGTCGGCTATGACCGACAGCGCCGCAAATACTGGTTCCTTAACCGCCGCATTGTTGTGTAAGTTCACAATGTTTCATTTATGTGCTAAGATTATTGTTTAGGAGTTGACTGTAGAGGTGTCTGTATGGGTGACTTTAAAATGTAAAATAAAGTTATTAGTCAGAGTTACTAAAATATACAGATACCATAAACACTGGGTTAGGACTGACTGTGTGAAACATCTTTATTTGGTCTTTATTCACCATTATGGTCTCTCAAATTAAAATGATTTTCTAAAATAATGGCATAATTACAGTCTACTACCATCTCACATATTTGCCCAAGTTTCCATGATTTTACGTTGTCAAAGACTAGAAGGAATATTTGGCTGTTAAAGTAATTAGTAGAAAAGCGGTGTGCTTTAAGTTCATGAATGCCCCAAACCATCAGCATGCACAGTTATAAACAGCAGCATAAGGAAGAGTGATACAGCCAGTAATCCTGTATTTCTTTTCTGCACATTCCCACAGTGTAATTTTTTATGATACAGCTCTGGAGCTGCTGTCGTTGCAGCTCATGCACCGCACTGTTTGTGGCTCAGTTTTCTTTGGCAAGTGTGAGCTCTTTGTGTGATTGTCTTTACACTTGCTCTGCTCTCCTCGATAATCCAAAGCATTAATAATACCCCTGTAATATAGGAAGCCCACACAGACTGCCTGCTCACCTGTATTTGACCCCCCTCCATTGAGAGAATGGTGTCACAGGTTAATCCCTGAGTGTCGCAGAGACTCAAGTTTATGCGTACAGTTCATAGATATAATTGCTTAATCACTGCTTTGTTCACAACTGTAAATGATACTGAGTTAGATTTCATCCCCAAAGAGATCGCCTGATGTTCAAAGTCAGGTGATGTCCAAACGGCACTCAACCCAGGATCAGTAGAGGGGCCATGAATTTGCCATAAGTCAGTATTTGCAGAACACATTATATACTACTACACACTGAAGTTACAGTGAACAACTTCCATATGCCCTGTATTAAATGATGGTGTTGCTGCAGAAATTTATACAGAATGGTAC
Source organism: Chaetodon trifascialis (assembly GCF_039877785.1). NCBI lineage: Eukaryota > Metazoa > Chordata > Actinopteri > Chaetodontiformes > Chaetodontidae > Chaetodon > Chaetodon trifascialis. The sequence goes on from NC_092057.1 coordinate 17,519,452, forward strand.
ATTTTGCTGAACCATTTTATCCCCAGTGACAAAAGGTAATGGGTGCTTACGTGCAAAGTTCAGGGTACCACAAGCTTACGGTCTTGTATATGAGTGCAGACCTGCACTGTGGTTTAGCAAAGCAAAAAAAAAAAAAAAACTGCCTCAATCTGAGGCTTTGACATAAGCTGACCATCAGCAGTATTGGTCCCATATGTTAGCAAATTATTTTGGTATTGAGCAGTCACAGATGGTGTGTGTGTGCGTGCTGGGTCAGCAGCAGCAGAGGGCCTGCTACATAAACCATAAAGGTGCATAGCTCATTTGAACAATATAAGATTTAAGAGGTTTGGTGGCCCAAAGTTTGTCATGGCTGCATTTCACTCCCTCTTTTCTCTTTCGGTTTCGTCCTGCTCTCCAAATTGGCCCACAGCAGGTGCTGCGTTACTCATCTTCACTCTCCCTTCCGAGGCTGTGTGTGTTTGTGTGCACAGAGGAAAGTTTGTGTGGCTGGGGATGTACGTGCCATGAATGATGTGCTCAGAAGTAAGGTGTTGGTTTGTGTGCAAGTGTGCCTCAAGTAAAGGATGCTGAATAGACACTACTGTTACATGGCCCCAGGCTTCACAGTCCCTCGACATGGACCATGCTGAGCAAAAAGCTGTCGAATATTCCACTTTGTAGCTGCTGCTGCTGCTACATAAACTCAAGAGTCCTAGGCCATATTTCTGATTGTGCTGGACCTTGCAGAAGCTTTGGTTTGCTGCTAACGGTTCACCCGCTGTACCCTACAGGTACGCACAGCTGATCTTTTCAGGAATTACTAGAATTTTCAGGGTTTTAATCATTTAGACTAGTAAAAAACAGGCCTTAACTCAGTATTATTGTTAATCAGTGACTTATAGTTAAGATGCATTTATCCTTTTTACTATATATGTGTGTGTGTGTGTGTGTGTGTGTGTGTGTGTGTGTGTGTGTGTGTGTGTGTGTGTGTGTGTGTGTGTGTGTGTGTGTGTGTGTGTGAAAATAGTACTACTCCTCTTCAGCCGTCGATTAAACACCTAACCCTAGACCTTACTGTCATTTCGTGTGCGTGGAGCTTTGCATAGGCAAATAGACCCCACCGCTATCTCCACCCACCCCTCTGCAGCTCCAGCGTACCTGCTCATTTTCAACTTTGCTAATCAAAACACAGCAACACCATTTTCTGCAGAAAGCCTCAAAGGAAGATGTCTCCCATGTGCCATATGCACTTGTCTAACGCTACACTGACATGAGTACAGCCTTCATCATGACATGCTTTCCACATGAAACACCCCAAAGTCCAGTGAAGATTTCTGTCAGAATTTTCACAATAAATATAGCCATCGTCTAATTTAGCAGCTTAGCTGCCTGACAAACTAATCCTTAATATCCCCAAGTCATGTGAAATGTCATCATGTAACTTGGCAAGCTAACATTCGCTAGCATTATCATTCTAGCACACCGCTGATTTGTTGGCCAGAGTCAATGGATAAACCACAAGAAAGATAAACGGTTGACTGAGGTGTTAGCCCGTACTGAGCCAGAATAAATGGATTGAACCAGGTCAGACTTCCTCAAATCCTGTCATTACGTGCCAGTATGGTATATTGGTCCAATACTGTGCTACTCATTTTCTTGTAATTGTAATTGTAAATCTACTCCAATACAGCTACACCCGATACCACATTACACACAATGTTTTCTTGTCTTTTGTTTATACTTCTCACAGACCGTTAAATACAAGTAACTTTACAGCCAAGCAAAAGAAAACACTCAACCTCTAAAATCAGTTGTTAGGGGGAAATTGTTGCCAAGAGGCCTGTGAGACTCAAGTCAGCCCTGTGACCGTAACACTTATATGATCAATGGACTGGATTTATTGACCATCCCTGGAAAATTAGCTGTGAAAAGTAGAAAAGCAAACAAATGGCAATAGCATTAGACCACATAAAACTACACAACAATGTATGGAAAACAAGCATATGTAGAACATGTATCTTCTAGTTGTGTCTGCTTCTTTTTCCCTGTCCCTCACTGTTGTCTTTTTTTCCTCCTGTCTCCTCTCCTATGTCTCCCCTACAGTGAGGAGGACGGTGAGCAGGATGACAAAGCCATCTGGTACTACAGCACAAAGGTAAGTGCGATTCATCATTTTCTGTCTCTGTACACAAAATAATCATTTTGTTTTAAAAGACTCTCCTCTTAACTTCTTTCTTATTACAGTAATGCATCACACTCGTGCACTCTCTTTTAATTAAGAAAACACATCCAAATATTCCCTGTTTTTTTGGCAGTGCAGCTGTCGTAGCATTGAATTCATCTGGTATTGCACTTATTGAACTCTTCCTTTTAACTCTGTCGTTCCCAGGTCCAGCTAGCTGAGCTCATAGATTGTTTGGATAAGGAGTACTGGGAGGCCGACCTGTATGCAGCGCTTGAGGAGATAAGGGATGAGGTGCATGCGCATATGGACATCACTGAGGACTTAACCAACAAGGCCCGTGGCAGCAACAAGTGTTACCTCACTGCAGCTAATGGTAAAGACCTTTTCCTTCTTTCTCTGCTTAATAAAATAAACCACTTTTCAGTGAATCTAATCACCAAGTTTAATCATGGCTCACTGAGAAGAGGGATCTCCTAAAGGCCAAAGCAATTTTTTCTCCCCTTTCTCTCTCTTTCTTCCCACTCCTCTGCCTGCTTGCCTCCCCCCCAATACTCATGAATGCCACCCAGTCATAGATGGCTGGGCCATAGGAATCAACCCAGCTATTATGTAACCTTACTCTGGTCCCAGTTTGGCCAGTATCCAGCACATGAGCTTCCCCTCAGTCCCTCCTTTTTGTCTGCAGGGTGTCCAAATCCATGTGTATGTTTTTCTGCAATTAAGCTTTGAAAAATGACACTACACTTTTGTATGGCGCTGCTGTGTGTGGTGTTAACTTTTAATACAACAGCTTGAGCGGAAACTTCTAACAAGCATCTGCTTCACAGAAAATTTGAAGATTCTCACAACAGACTTTTTTTACCTGCAGAAAGTAGATGACACAGGCACATAAAATGTATGCCAAATCTAAGAATGAATACAGCTTTTGTCAAACTTTATCATACTGGTCAGCAGCAGTATGGGCATGGCATACTTAATACTGAGTGATTTCAGAAAAAATGCTTGGATAAATCATAAGTAGAGGCCTTTAAATTCAACTTCTGTCATGTTTAAGCTTGGTTCTTACTCCCAGGCTCTTCAAGACTCTCACATATAAAATGTGGGATATTTCATCTGTCTTGGTGTGAAAGTGTGAAACAGAATATTATTTCATCCAGTGTCATTCTTCTTCTCTCTGCAAGTGTCATACTTGTTTAGGAGATGGTGCATGGTGTCAACCCTGCCTCTGCATTTGTAATTCAGTGTTAATAAAACAAAGTGGGAAAAATAAAGACAGAATTTAACAAACAGGCTGGTATTTCCTGTATTGTGTGTCAATAAAAGGAAAGCCTCAACATTTGCATATTGCTGTATTGGTTCTGCCTCGTGATTTCCTATTTGGGCGAGGCAGATTGAACACATACACTCACACCAATACACGTATTAAACAGAAACAACTTGACCTCAGAATCTTTCATCAAGGCTGTCTGAGCACACAGATGCACACAATATTGTCTGCTTCAGTAATAAACAGATTGAAGTCAATTGGCATTTTTGATTTCCTTTCCTTTCCTTTTGAGTTCCTCTTTTCCTTCTTTCAACTTTCCTGCTCTGTTTTTTTTATCAGAAATTTAGTGTTTTGAAGAACCAGCCTTCTCTTCTTTCCTTCCTTTTTCTGGTTTCCTTGTGCTGTCTTGCTCACATCCTTCTGGGTGATTTAATGTAGGATGGCATAGGATAATGTCCCTTTTGTCTGCAACTTTATCATGTGTCACTCCATTTTTAAATGACAATTGCATGTCAGTTGGATAAGAAAAACATCAATTAACCATCTCCATACCTAACAGTGTAAATTGCTCAGCTTCTGTTTAATCTGTATTGGTGCTGATCCATTCTGTATAAATGGCGCAGTGCACTTACCTATCAGTATGTGTCTATAACTGCTGCTGCACATATTAACACTGAGTAATCAATCTGAAACACAGCATGGTACCATTGTGCTGTCTGACTACACACTGGAATTTAATTTTATTATGATATGTATTTTGTCTGACAACTTCCACACTTCGTTTATATCCTCCTCTTTTATCCAGAAGAGATCCTGGAGCGGTTGCGGGCTAAGAAGGAGGAAGAGCTGGAGGAGGTGAAGAGACGGGCTGCTGAGGAGGCCCAGAAAGCGCGGCTGGAAAAAGAGAAGAAGGAGGTGGATGTGGAGAAGGAAGATGAGGAATTAAAGGACGAGGCTCAGCAAGAGGGAAAGGGCAAAGCTCTCGCAAAGGCGGAGGCGGAGATAAAAGAAGAAGCCATGGAAGAGAATAAAGATGATGTCAAAACTAGAGGTGATTATGATTTTTAGATTTCATTTTTAGATTTCATTCTGAACAAACCAACCAAATATGGAGCCCAAAGTAATGACAGTCACAGCATAAAAACATTGCACAGTCTGACCTGAAAAGCTGTTTTTTCTGGGACTCTGGTGCCTCTTCTGTGTTATGTTTTTGAGACTTGGAAAAAAGGACTTCATCGTGATGGTGTAATTAGTTATTGATTTAAGAATCAAATCAGCTGTTTAGTTCTCGAATCAATTAGAAATGCTGTGCTCTTTTTCAAGACTGAAGTCTTGCTCTCACAAAGTACTTTTTTTTTTTCAGTCTATTTATTATCCAGTCCAATACACAGGCCTTTATACAGAATAATAAGACATTTACAGCATGAGCAGGGGAACAAAATGCTAACATCTATGGTTAGCGGCATCCAAATATACTTGAGTCCATAATGAATGTAAATGCCTGCATATGTTCTTGTCAACACATGATTGCATTCATCGTAAAGGGATGTTCAAATGTTTTGAAGTGAGGTTGTGTGACACACTTCTCATAGTCAGTGTATTACCTACAGTAGATGCCAGTCGGCACGCCCCAAGTTTGGAGATCCAGACAGGAGTACCAGCACAGAAGCTAAACAATGCACTGCTGTGGTCAAGGGCAGCAGCAAGATGTATTTTAGCCACAATCTACCGTCGGTAATACACTTACTATAGATAAGTACTTCATTCAGCAGCACTTATAGATATCTGAACTCACCCTTTAAGAAGCAAAGTTGAATGACCCCAGACACTATGACAGATTTTTAAAGGTAGTAAATGCAGCTCTGCCAGCAATGCTATTTATTTTTTTAAAATTGATGATGATTTCATGATTTGACCGTATTTGTCAGCCCATGACTGCTTCGCTCTATTGTGTTCAAGATGTCAACTAAAAACCACAATATTCACAACATTGCTGCTGTTCATCTGTAGTTGTTGAAGCTCCACCCACTGGCCAAGAAGGCGGCAGTGGCAGTAGCATCTCAGACGGACCTATGCTTCCAGCAACGTCTGCTCCAACGCAAAGCGCCACCACCGGCGTGAGCTATAGCCTGGCCACTGAGGCTCCAAAGCCCCCGGCCTCCACCGTAGAGGCTCTAATAGAGGGATGTTCCCATATGGAGGTCACTGACAACGCCAAAGGTATACAAGGATGTTTTGGGGTGAAGTTGACCTCATTAAGCACTTTTTGGGGATCTGCTTTACTGACGCAGTCTGCAGCTTCACAGGACCATCCGATGAATCTCGTAATCTCAAACATCACCAGTGACTTGTTTGTTCCGCCATCAACCCCCAGTGCTTTAGCTTTCCTGCTGCCCATTTCCCAGTCTGCCTCTTTGCATGTGGCTCTCACTCCATCTGCCGGCTTTTGCGTTCAGTACTCCAGTTTTTAGTTCTTGAAGCTTGGCTTCAGCCTGGGAGCTCTTCCAGCCATGTCGCACTTGAACTCTTAATTCCTCATGCTCTCTTTTTCTCCAAAGAGCTGAAAAGCTGATTGCATTGATTTGCAATCTCCTTGCCTGGTGCAAGAAAAGCTTGTCTTCTGCTGCTTGCTTGTAATGGGAACCTGTGGTTAGATCGCTGTCTGATTAGGTTGTGCCTTAGTTGACAAATGTTAATTGATGATCTGTGCATATTCGGCCTAATAATCACAGGGCTTCACCATTCGTTGTTGTGGTCAGTGTGGTCATGTGCACAAACCTTGTTGGAGCCTTGCCTTGCATTGGTCGCCCATTGATTTCAAGCACTAATCCCTCCATTTGAATCAAATATGTGGTGCATGCATTACGCATGACTAATCAGTAGAGGGAGCCACAGCCCTAACCATTGCAGAACTTTTCACAAGAAAGTGTCTGTCTTCATCGTGACTGATGTTTTGCTTGTGTAGAACCTGCGACTTGTTGGTCGTTGTTCACAGCATTTATGCTTCAATTTGTCTTGGTTTTTCTAGTTAAGTAATTTCAGTCAGCACTAACACCTGCTTATTGCTGGACACTGAAACAAACCATGAAAGATCTCAGATGATGACAGATGACAGCAAAAACAACCCAATTGAGACAAAGCTGTTTATGTAACAGTCAATACTCTTTGTGATGTTCTGTCTGCAGAAACCCCATCATCAGAGCCCGTCCCTGTTAGTGGAGATGGCATCCCCAGCCTGAGTCAGCCCTCCCAAACCAGCGAGGAAAATAGTAACAGCAGCATGGGAGCTGGGGTCCCTCCCAGAGGTCCTGAACCTCCAGACCTGGCTGACAAGTCCTCGCAGTCATCCCTTGCCAGCCTTGATGACACAGGTCTGACAAAAAAAATACCTAATAGCTACGTCTTATTTGATAATACATTTTACAGTATAGTTTTATCTGTATGAGAACAGCAGCACAAGCATATTACATATTATTTGAGCAACCACTGTCAAGAGGGCATCACTTTAAATGATCATCACACATCATATGTTCAGATAGAGTTTACAGCTGTGTCCGTCTTGGCTTCTTCTGTCGTTGACTCAACCTTGTGCTGGGTTTCCAGGGGACGGTAAGGACTCAGCTAACGGTGAGGCAACCAGTCTCAGCAGTAAGAAGTCTTCAGCGACTCGCATGGTGACCCGGCTGAGGAACCCAGAGAGCAAGCTCAGCCAGCTGAAGAACCAGCAGGTGGCTGCTGCTGTTCACGAAGCCAACAAGGGCTTCAAAGAGGGCAAAGAGGTAGGAAGAACTGTGGTTGATAAGGATTGTGGTCTTTCGGACAGTGAGTGAAAAAAGCTTGTGCAGAGTGTAACACAGGTGCACAGAGCAGGCCAATGTATGCATGAAGATGAGGTCAAAGGCCTTCGGGAAGAATTGGAGATTTAAGTGACAATCCTTGGACTACTCAACCTTGTCCCTTATTACCTTGTCACCTATTAAAAGTAATTTAGTATCCGGACTCTCAAGGACAAGATAACTTTAGCTCATTTCAAGGCCACAGCGCCAGTGTCTGTTATAAGGATGCTTATTTTATTCGAATTAGCAGGTTATACAATCTATTATAGGTTGCATTATGTCTTTTTATAAATCTAAATGACTCATATTTTTTTCCTGTCCTACCTCGACAGGTACTAGTAGTAAACGCACAAGGTGATGTCACCCGTGTCAGTACCCGCAACAGCAAGGACGTGGTGATGAAGGGGACACTCTGCCAATACTTCAAACTTGGCCAGGAGGGGAAATACCGTGTTTATCATAACCAGTACAGCTCCAACACAGTGGCCCTCAACAAGCACCAGCACAGAGAGGCAAGTACTTGTTTTTGCCATTTGAATCTTCATAAATAATTAACGCCATTGTGTTTGCATGGGTTTCTTCCATTATTACGAAGACATACAAGTCAGATGGACAGGGATTTATAAATTGTCCCCAGGTATGAATGTCTGTCTGTGATAGGATATTGACCTGGCAAAGGCTCCACTTCCCATTCTTTGCAGTTTTCAACTAGAACCAGAAATAAGTCAGATACTGTATGGGGCACTAACAAAGATGACCAGAAGTTGACAACGAAATGACCTTGGTCTTTAAGATGCTGAAGTTTAAACCCTGACTGAAACCTACTGAATTTGTCTTTTCATCAGGACCACGACAAGAGGCGGCATCTCGCTCACAAGTTCTGCATGACACCAGCAGGAGAATTTAAGTGGAACGGGTCTATTCATGGCTCTAAGGTTCTGACCATCTCTACATTGAGGCTCACCATCATCCAGCTGGAGAACAATGTTCCAGCACCGTTCATGCACCCTAACTGGGCCTCACACAGGTACAGATCGAAGACAGGCACTGTGATCCGGAAACTATGTATTACAATTCTGATAACTTGCTTTGTGTTGATGTTTTGTTCAGTGAGTATTGGTTTTAATGCTTTGGGTTGTTAGTCATGTTGGCATTGGTGCCTTTCAGTGTTTAAATCATCCTGTGTAGAAAACAAAGAGGGGTCAGAATTGAGGCTTTTTTACCCAAGATAAAACCACACTATGACTCAAAACTTAATGTAGCCTAACAGTGAAAGCACACAGAGGAAAGTGAGAAGTTTAAAAGTGTTAAATATTTCTTTGCTTGTGTTGTAGGACCAATTGGATCAAAGCAGTTCAGATGTGCAGCAAGGCCAGAGAGTTTGCGCTGGCTCTGGCCATCCTGGAGTGTGCCATCAAACCTGTGGCTATGCTGCCTGTCTGGAAGGACTCACTGGGCCACACCAGGTACAATCACTGTATATATACAGTATGTGTGCGTATGCATTGCACATACCATATACACTTAATTTTAAACATACACAAATTATTTAATAGTTAAAAGATTGCACCACAAATTCAGTTTAAATGCGAAAAATTCAAATAGAAAAAAAATGGAAAACTCAAACAAGCCTTCTGTGCATGTACACAGGAGATGTGTGGTCAGTTTAGCAGGCAGAGGTGATCGTAACCAGATCAGATCAAAGGGCCCACCCTAGCTGTGAGGCATAATATTTAGACTGCAAGTCCACTACCAGTACCACCCACCTCTGCCTGTACTACTGCTTCAACACCACAGCACCCTTTAAAGAAGTGATTGTCCAAGATTTCACAAGGTTAGGACGTGTGTGTGTGTGTGTGTGTGTGTGTGTGTGTGTGTGTGTGTGTGTGTGTGTGTGTGTGTGTGTGTGTGTGTGTGTGTGTGTGTGTGTGTGTGTGTGTGTGTGTGTTATGGAACTGTTCCAAAAGTAACTATCATCTTTAATCAGGGCTTTAATCAACATTACTCAAGAAGCTTTCCATGTTGTTTACTTACACTTAATTACTAAAAAAATATATCTTCACATAAGATGTATTGTGCATGGTTGTCGAGAAGTGTTCTCATACAGCAGGCCTTTTGCAAGAAACAAATCATAATGTTCTTTCTGCAGCACTTTGCCAAGATTTTTTTTTGGTTAAAAAAAAAAAGCAACAGGTTATCCTACATCACAATTAAAAAATAATAATAAATTTCAGGCTAAACCGCATGACATCCATGGAGCGTGAAGAGAAAGAGAAAGTAAAGAAGAGGGAGAAGAAGCTGGAGGATGAGGAGACGATGCAGCAGGCCACCTGGGTCAAGTACACCTTTCCAATTAAACACCAGGTGGGTCACATACATGCTTAGAGATTTTGTCTTTTTATTTGTGTTAGATACTTTGATCTGATCTTGGTTTGATTGAAATCAGACCACTGTCACTGTGCATTTGTAGCTAGTTAAAGGCCAGGAAGATTGATTGATCGCAGCCAATGCAGATTACTCACAGACACGAGATAATCTGACTAGAGTGTTGACTTGATGAGATACAACCATCCTGACTGTTTTATTTCTGTTCTCTGTGCCATCGAAACAAAAACGTTTCATCATATATATGATGATGGGCTGAGTCTGCTTTCACATTGAGATTTTAATGCTTGGAAAAGTGATTCATTGCTTTGGGAAAAGCTGGCGTTTATGTTGTGCGTGCATGCATGAGTGACCATCAAGGGCTCTTTGATGCAGCAAGTTGAGCTCAGCTGTGAGTCAGTTCCCTCAGCAATTAGTGATTAGTGTGTGAATTATCCCTTAAGTTTTCTCTCTTTACACCTTCTCTCCTTCTGCGGTCTGTCCCAATTCACTCTTCTTTTTTTGAACCTTTCATGTCTTGCTGCTTTTTCATCCCTCTTCTACTTTCTTGTCCTCTGTGAAGGTGTGGAAGCAGAAAGGAGAGGAGTATCGCGTTACAGGCTATGGGGGCTGGAGTTGGATCAGTAAGACTTATGTGCAGCGGTTTGTCCCCAGGCTTCCTGGCAACACCAACGCCAACTACCGCAAAGAACTGGAAGGTCTGGAATGGGAGACTTTGGGGCCTAAAATGTGGTTTAGTTGTTTGGATTTTGGTTATCTATCATTTAAAGACTCTGAGAGTGAATTAGTCTCTCGTTCAGTAATCTCAACGATGTCATTGTGTGTGTTGGCTGGTGTTCAGTTAATTAAGTCTTTTTTTTATGTGTCTGTGGATCATTGAGCGATGTAGTATAAACTCTAAAGCGTTGTCAAAATTTTACTGAGATTCATCTCGACTTTGAAGAGATGTTTTACTCATTCTCATACTCAAAGACCTCACAAATAGTTAGGATTCTTCTTTATAGATACTGATAGCTTACGTTCTTCTTTGTCCTCTTACATTTAACTGCTGCCAATTATTTAAGATGTTCAGTAAAGCTGCAGATTAACTGCATTGTCAAGAACACGTTCTTTATGTTGTAGAATCTGAAGACCACATCATAATCCTTATCAAGATTGATTACATTTTAGTAATTGATGGGTTTTGCTTCACAACAGTCTTATTTATAGCAGTTAACAGTAACTTTTTCAAACTATTTTGGAAATAATCTCTTACTGTCATTGTGTTCTCCAAAGATGCTAAACTTGGCAAGAAATGTAACCTGCTGGACTTGAGTCGACGGCCCAGTGTAGCTGAACCAGAAGCTCAGGGAGCTGCTGTCTCAAGCAGTGAGGCAAACGATCAAGACTCCTCTAGCCTCTCCAAGCCTACAACGGATCACCTGATGGCTGTCGAAGATTTGGACTCTAATGAGAGGATGGAAGAGGAAACGAAAGAAGGGGCAGACGAAAAGGAAAAGTCTGATGAATTGTCAGCTGATGAATCGCCCACAAAGATGGAGGTGGACCCCACAGACATACCATCAGACGAAGAGCAAAGTATGACAGAGTGCGACTTGGTGTCTAATAGCATTGTGTTGAATTATTTTTGGGGTTGTGCTTCATTTTAAACTTGTATAAAACTCATTTTCTTGTATCCTTCCCGAGCTTTTTCATCTCGATTTACAGAAATTATATGGAGAATGTGAATGAGTGTCCCTTTTTTAAATCCATGCAGATTAAAGTCTGAATTCTGAATTTTTCTCTTCAGGGTCCAGCATTCAGGCAGAAAAGGCTTCTGTGAAGAAAGAGCCTGCAGAGGACCCTACACGACCCTTTAACTATGATGTAGTGGACGTCAGCAAGGGCTTCCTCACCCGCATTGCTTACAAGAAGAAGGTGAAGTCCTCCAAGTTGGACTGCCTGTTGGAACGACGACTGAAGCAGCACATTATTGAAGAGAGGCAGAGGCAGAAGGCGTCTGCCTCCAACCCTCAGACTCCTACACAAGTTTCATCCACTTCAACCCCCATTCTGAGCACTCCAGTCCGGCCGCGGTCACCACTCAAGCCCCATGCTCTCGCTCAAACGCAGCTGGCACTGGAAGAAGCAGTGAAAGTGGAGGAGAAATCTTCCTCAACACAAACTCCTAGGCCAGGAGAAGTTAGAGGGGGAGAGGTTGAAGGTGAGAGTCAGGCCGAACTCTCTAAAGCTACAGATGAGATTGTCACTCCCCCTCTTCCTTCTCCTGCTCCAGGCTCCACACCCAAAGACAGTTGCACTGCAGGTACAGGTGGAGATTCAGCGTCACCACAAAACCAAATCACCTCCATGCCCCAGGATTTGGAGGCAGACCTAGTGGGAAGGACTACGTGGCCAAAAGAAACAAATTCAGACAGTTCAGGGCAAGAGTGTGTCAAACTGCCTGATGCACAGGAAACAGTAGTGGGGGGGATTTGTAGCTCTTTAGAGCAACAAACAGCCAGTGTAGCATCAGATGTTACCAAGGCTGTACATATTGAAAATATTGGGTCTGAGGTGTCGAACTTGAAATCTGACTCTGTAAGGACATCTACAAGTGTTCTTGACCAAAAAAGTAGTCAAAACACATCTCCTTCTAAACCTGTTCAGCAAAACACAGAAACTTTAAGCTTGGTGCATTCGGGTACAGAGGAAAACGGCATGGGGCCAGTGGCAAACCAAGAAAATATGCAAGGCATTGGACAAGTTCGAACCAAAGGCGATAGCACTCCCGAGCCAGTTTCTCCTCTCCCTCAGGTAAATGGTAATGATGGCACGGGGAGTGAAAGCATGTTAAGTAATTTTGTGATTAGCTCAAATAATGGTGTACTTACCAACAGTCTACAGCCCAGAGTGAACAGCATTGGTAAAGTTGAAGAACAAGGGCTGGTTGTCTCATTAAAGGACAGCACACAGCAAAAGCCTTTAGTGAATGGAGATATGGCCCCTGTAAATGATAGTACAGAGGTTGGGGTCAAGGAACCAATCCTTGCTTCTAAGGTAGAGGTAGAGAACAAAACGACGATATTGGACCAGGACGATAAACCTCCACTGAAGATGTTGAGGCTGGAGAACAACATCGATGCACTTGAAGCCAACACTCAGAGCACTCTTCAGCACAACAGCACGTCACCATTTCAGTCTGCAGAGACCAAAGTCAGTCCTGTGGTCAAGATCATCCGAATGGCACCGTCTCCTATTCCCTCAGCAGAGGAGTCCAGTCTGAGCGACGACTTTGCAGAGGAGAATAGTCAAAGTGGGACGACAGAACCACCCAAGACCACCATCACCCAGTTAACCACAACCTCCACAACCACCACGACAGTAGTTTCCACAGAGTTGAGGACGGTCAAAGTGTCATCGAAGGCAACTTCTGGAGAGACGACGACACCTGTGGTGTCAACAACAGAAAGCAGTGCAGTGTCCACCCTTACTACCATGACCAAAACTACTGTGACCAAAATCTGTTCCTCTGGGCTCGATGGTCAGTCGGAGGATAGCCAGAGTGACATAGTGGCAGAACAGAAGACTGCGCTGTCAGTCTCCATCAGTAAGTCTGACACCAGTGGTGAATCATCAGTGTCATCTGTTACTGTGAGCCAAGAGGACTATTCCTCAACAAAGGGTCGCGTCCGCCTACTAAAATTCTCCCGCACCAAGAAGATGCGCTCAGACACCGCCCTTCCTTCTTACCGCAAGTTTGTCACCAAGAGCAACCGCAAGAGTATTTTCGTGCTGCCACATGACGACTTGAAGGTTCTGGGGAGGCGAGGTGGATTCCGCGAGGTGCCCATATTTAGCTACAATGCCAAGCCAGCTTCAGATATCTGGCCATATCCTTCGCCCAGGCCCACGTTCGGCATCACCTGGAGGTAAGTTTACTCTGTCCTTTTCTTTTTCTCACACACTTCAGTTTCTCACCCACCTAAACCATAAGCATTGTTGAACGTTTTCATTCCTTCTGTGTTATTAAGACCCTAACTCAACAACAACTGTCCCCTCTTGCCCACTTTACACCCAATAATGCACTGTGTTCTTGTAGCTGGTAAAGTAGCACTTAGTTGATCTCCATGGTGAAATTCATCCTTTGATTTTCAGCCATTTTAGCTGTTTTAATCATTCTGTGGCAGTCGGGTAGCAACTTCAGCGTAGGTGCCAGCATCTTGCTCAAGAGCAGTGGAGAAAATACAGAGGGCGTGCAAACAGTAAAGTCAGGACCTCAAACTGCAAGATGATGGTCTTAACACTGAATCTTGTAAACTTCACACAAAAAGTCCATTCCAAATGAAGAAGGACATGCTAATATAGAAAGGCCAAATCTAATGTTTAATGTACTTTCCAACAGAATATATTGTTTTTATTTTTTGACAGAGATGATTTGTGTCTTCTGACTCCGCAGAAATCTTAATTTAAAACCCTGCAATGGCAGCACTCCAAATTTACTGTTAACTAAACATTTAAAGCTATACTAGAATTCACGTATACCCCTATCTTATAAATGGACACTTCAGAGTGAAATATTTCAAAGTAAATTTTAATCAGACGAGACCCCTGTGCTCTTCTGGGATTTTTTAAGAAGTTGATTTAAATTTTGTAGCATCCAGCCAGAGAAAGTGTATCCGGTCTTGAAGAGGTTTGTCTGCCACAAAGTCATGAAGGATGTGTGTGTGTGTGTGTGTGTGTGTGTGTGTGTGTGTGTGTGTGTGTGTGTGTGTGTGTGTGTGTGTGTGTGTGTGTGTGTGTGTGTGTGTGTGTGTGTGTGTGTGTGTGTGTGTGTGTGCGCGCGCTCAGTGTCAAAGTACAGTGTGTTTAAAGTCTGGATCCCATGAAATGGAAATCAAAACATATGGCTGTGGTATGTGGTAGCATGAGCAGGAGTTTACATCCACATTCACTGTATATTTTCAGTTTCAGGTCGGCCCAACTACTGATAATGCAATGCTGTCAAGTGGTACGGCAATAAAAATCCTCTTGAGTATTCTTACATTTTTACTGCACATCAGGTGTCTCTTAAATCAAAGTAAAACACCTGTATGGTACACGGTCTTACTGAAACCATTCCCTGTTACTTTACTCAAGAAATGCAAAAATCTAAATGCTTAACTGCACAGTGTGACTCAGCTAGAACATGCTTTTAACTTCACCCTGTCAAGGATTTTGGATGACATAATAAGTCCCATGTTGCTTTGCAGTCATAGAATTCGATGCAGTTGTTTTTGTGACGACTTGTCATACTTTTGTAATGTTTCCAAAGTACAACAGCAGGAATAAGGCTGACCCTATTTCCCTTCAGCATCTGCCTTTAAAGCTTCTCCTGGTTTGGGGGTGCCATGTCCAGTTGACTTGTTGTTCATTATGTCTTCTCCCTCCCTGTCTGCTGTCCGTGGCTTTGGCCTGAGTGATGTTGTGGCTCCGAGCCTTATGTCACTCGGGGACTTCTGGTTATTTTGACCGGACCTCAGAGTCCCGAAGCGGTCATGAATCTTGCAGCGGTGGGAGAAGTGTCAAGATATTCACTTTGTGCACTGACCCAGCCCTGCAACCCAGGGATATTTCCCCCCCCTGTGGTTACACATGGGAAAGAGGATATCTACCAAAGCCCATAAAGACACACAGCCTCGTGATGATGATGTTTTTGTAGATGGTCAAGATGTTTTAAATGTCCATGTCCTCAGTACCAAGTTCATCATTGGAACAGCTTTCCTGCCGTAATGATGCATGAAAGGAATATTTCTTCTGACAGAAAACATTAGGAAATTATTCATTGATGGATGACATCCTGTTATCTTCTTCACTCAGAGCAGTCTGATAGTTTGTTAGATTAAAAAGGACCAAATGAAATATGGACAAGCTTCCACTTTGAACCCAGCGAGTTAAAACTGTTGTTTTGTGTGCTTTCGTTGTCAGAGATAATATCTGTTCCCAGACCAAATTCAAGTATGAAATGATCTATTAAAGATGGCAGCCTGTCCATCTCTTTCATGGAAATTGTCATGATGGGACAACAACAACCTCAGTCTGTTCTTACTCTTTGCCTCTTCCCTCTTCCTGTTCCGTGATCGTGCTGCATTGTGTTTTCTCGAGCACTGAGTGAGTCACTGTCAGTCAGTTGCCCTGCATCAATGAACCACATGACACAGGGGGAGTGGGAAATGCCCAAAACCCTTCCTTCAGCTCGTATCTGTAGAACAAGTAGTCTTTCTATTAGTACTGTTGATATTCCAGATTAAAATGTACATTTGTACAGATTTTTATATGCAACTGTATGTGAGTAACAGCTGAACCTCTGGATTGTGTTGTAGGTATCGCCTGCAGACGGTGAAGTCTCTGGCTGGTGTGAGCCTGATGCTGAGGCTTTTGTGGGCCTGTCTGAGATGGGACGACATGGCCGTCAAACCATCCGCTGCTGTCGGCACCACGCGTACAGGTAGAACTGCCCCTACCCTCCCAAACCGTTCAGCCTCCTCCAAATAAAGATGCCCTTCAACCTGGATGAGGATGGGGAAGACCTGATCAGATTTGAGTTTGGAATTAATTGTGTTACTTGATACAGAAGATGTATATAAGAAACACAGTAGAAGTATTCATGTTTTGATGTTTATGCACTATTATCAAATTTCTTATATGAGTATTCTTCTATATTTATACTCCTTTCCACTTGTATTGTGGATGGTAGGTGCAGTTGGTGTTTCCACAAGACTAAATCAACTCCAACCTGGTGTTAAAAGTGAAACTGTAGGATTTCTGCTGTTGAGTAGTTGGATGGTATCCTCCTCTATTTGCCTGAGTGGTCCTCTTTATCCATGCATTGGCCGAGAGAAACATACAAAAAAATAGCTGTCACCAAAAAAAGTCTCATTTGGGTGTCACTGTTTTTACGTTGGAGTGCATTTCCTCCATCTTCTCGGGCTCTCGTCCTCATCACCATACCAACCCAGCCCTATCCCCACTCATTGCTACAGAGACATCGGACACTGAAATCACAACCACCGAGATCATCAAGCGCCGGGACGTGGGACCCTACGGCATTCGCTCAGAGTACTGTATCCGCAAAATCATCTGCCCCCTCGGAGTGCCTGAGACACCAAAAGGTTGGATAGACTTTTTTATTCCTGACACTGAATACAGACTTAACACAATAACATTAGTCTAATGTTGATTACAGAGTGTACACACACACACACACACACACACACACACACACACACACACACACACACACACACACACACACACACACACACACACACACACACACACACAAACAGCCCTTTTGTCTTTAATTTATTCATCTGTCCACCATCCCAGAGACCCACACCCCTCAGAGGAAGGGGCTGCGCTCCAGTGCCTTGCGCCCCAAGAAACACGAGCCCGCCAAGCAGACCGGCCCAGTTGTGATCGAGACCTGGGTGGCTGAGGAGGAGCTGGACCTCTGGGAGATCAGAGCTTTCTCAGAAAGGTCTAGCATGTCATGCATGTCATGCCTACACCTGCCATATAGCATACATCTCTCAAAACAATTTCTAAACATGTCAGACTGGAGAGTCAGATATTATTCAGGTTGTTGTTTGTACTGTCTCAGAAGATAAATACTCTTTCCTGGCTCTGCTAGAGGTAAAGTGCCTTGCTCTGCCAGATTTGTGTGAGGTAAAATGAAGGTTGTCAAAGAACTGTTTCAGGCTGATGCTCCAAATGTTTTTACCTTTCATAATCTCAATGATCATCATCTCTTCTAACTTGTAAAATGTGTGGAGAAATTATTGGGTATTTTAACTTAGTAAACCATAACTTTCCCTTTTTTCTTAACTATTCTCTTTTTTTAAAATGTTGTTGTTTTGGCTGTGCTTTAACCTTGATGGGTGCTTTTTGTTCTTTACAGGGTGGAGAAAGAGAAAGCTCAGGCAGCAGAGCAAGCCAAGGTGAGTTTGGTTTAGTTCAGTTTCTTCAAAGCCTCATTAATATTTTCTAGAAATTATTTATGTGAGCCTTTTTAGTCAGTTTTGGCTTACATCTTACTTTTGTGCAACATAGGACACTGTTGATTAACACACACTTGATCTTTTTCAAGCAGTGTGTGATAACTGGACCAACACAACAGATGACGTATTCATTTCTAGTGATTTGGCGAGGCAGCTAACTCCCAAACATCCCAATCTATGCTAGTCTAACCATCATGATAGCTCACAGCTGATTTATGAATTCATGTACTCACTGACTTGTATATCATCGCAGAAACGTCTGGACCAGAAACCAGGCGGAGTCACAGCTACCCCGCCAGGGACTCCCGCGACACCTGCGGCCACACCCAAAGTCATCGTCGGCTCACTGTCAGGCCAGGGCACCCCCAGCACCAAGGTGGTACTGTCCACCAAGATGGGCACCCCCGTCACATTCCAGCAGAACAAGAACTTCCAGCAGTCATTCGCCACCTGGGTCAAGCAGGGTCAAAGCACACAAGGTACTGACAGCCAGTTTCAGTACAGTTTGCATTTATTCTTCCTTAAATAAAGGAAAGAGCATATCGGAACAAATCATAACACACAAGTTCACAAGAGAGACACCTTTCACCCTTAAATGTAACTTTGAGGTATAATCTGTCATTGTTTAACCACACATTGTTCTGTTATGTGCTCAAAGGCTCAAACATTTCACCTGTATATCTGTGTTTAAAAATTACGTTTATTATTGATTTACATTAGCAACAGTATTTGTTGTCATTTTTGGTTTTGCTGGTTTGCTTCATTAGGAGCGGGCACGGAGACCACCGTGGCCACATCTGGTGGGCACACTTTCCAGATTACGGGAACCTCGGTGGGTGGAAAGGTAGTGACCACCAAGCTGCCGCTTCCCGCCAACAGCAAGATCGTCACAGTCAACGTACCAACTTCACAAGGAGGTACGGCGGGTTTTAATAAATCACACCTCGGAGGCGGACGGAGGTCACAAGTTACGTTTATTCGGCGTAGATATTTCTTCTCTCCATCCATCACCGCTTCAGGATGCATGCATGTTTGCGTTTTCCTTGCTTCCTACCGGGCCCTAAAGCTGAGATATTTCAAATGTGTCAAAGGAGCCAAATTAGATCTGGCTCATTAATTGGATGCCATTGTAAGCAAGCTAGCGTGCCAACCACGCACACAGCGCTCGAGAAGGACTGAGTCTGTCTTCACTCTTTTGAAATGTTGTTGACGCCAGCTACCGCAGGCCAAAATATTTAGAAGTCGGGAAATTAGACACAAATCAGACATTCCTCTGTCCTTGATTGCCACTGTCAGTGCGCCAAGCACACAGACCATCAGGGCTCAGGTGTTCGGATGCTGGTCTCTATTAAACGTATTGGCTATATCACTGAATCAGTCACACAGCTGTCACAGTTAATTTGACCGTGGTCCTAATGCAGCCATGTTTACATGCATTTGAAGCACTTCATTAACGTGGTTCCACATCTCAGAATTATCGCTCACATCCCTGATTTGCTCCAACTGTTAGCTTTCCTCTGTTTTCCCTTTTTCTTTTAGTACCCATTAACATTGTGTCATATTTATCAAACCATATCTATCTAAATTGAAATAATTTCTGCTCATTGTTTTGCTTTTCTGGCCACCATCAGTGTTTTGGTTCACTCCCACCGCTCTCATAGTGCGGGTTTTACACACAGTAGGCAGGTAGTTTTCAGTGAAGAACTCAAATGAACCCTCTGCAGACTCCCTGCTCACCCCCAAACGGCAGACAGACAAAGTTTGCAGCTAGCTGGTGAACATGCTTTGTGGATTTGCAGCTAAAGAGAAGGATATTTCCCTCAGCAGTTGGTGGAGACCAGAAACTGAAAAGGAGAGTGAACGTTGTGCTCACATTCGCCAATGCAACTCAAGATGCGACTTTCTGAGCAATAGAGGAAGAGGGAGGGGATATGAGGAGGAGGAGAGGTAAATAAATGAACACATACTGCATTGTTAAGTTTGGGTTAGTTTAGTCCAGCTGTAAGAGTGTGCTTGTGCTCCAGGTGAGCTTTTTGTTCCATCTGGTTGTAGCTGAACGAATGTAAAAGGTGCTACTATTTCAGAAGCAGCCAGTCGCTCCCTGTGGCAGCCTGGTCTGCACCAACCCCATTGTGGTCCCCACTATGTGCCCAACTTCATGAGTCAGCAGCTTAGTTTGGTGAGGCACATCATGTCTGGTTGTGTTCTGTCGGCATGGTAATCTAATAGAAAGTTGTTATTTTGGTCGGATGGTTTTTGGGATGGTAGACTTGTGTAGTCTGAGGTTCTAAATCCAGACTGTGGATTTGGGATTGTACTATCTTAAATTAGGTGCTTTTCAGCTGTTTGAAATGTCAATATTGACACCACAGATGAGGCAATGGTTTGTGCTGAGCACCGCCTGGCTTGTCTGTGGTCCTGTCCAATTATTAGATGATGGATATTGCTCAACAGTCAGTAGAGGTGGTCTGTCATGTTGACATGCTCCATTAAAGCTGCTGACAGCTCTCAGCTGGCTTATATAGGTCAGATTGGCATTCATAAAATCAGCCACTTGACTCTATACACAAGGTGTATTTTTTAAATTAAAATGCGACATTTCAGGTTGAAAATATGCTTCAGTGAAAAACACAGAGAGCACAGGATGGGCTCAAAACAACCTTTAAACCATGTTTTTGAAGCCTTAGCAATAACTCTGCACCCCCTTTTCCTAGATCTTTCTTTTCATGATGCCATTAAAACAGCATCTCAGTGGAGCACCATGGTAGCCAAAAGGTTTCAGCGTAAGCCGCATGGTCAATACACTCGCCAGTTTGACCTTCCTTGCATGTCACACCCCTCTCTCTGCCAGTTTCCTGTCTGCCTCTTCATCTGTCACTATCAAATAAAAGTAGAAAATGCCCATAATGAATATGGGAAAAACAGCATCTCAGTATACAGTACATGTTTGATACAGACCTGCTTAAATAAAACATAGCAATCACCAGATAAAGAGGATGATATTCACCAAGGATACAAAGAAAGTGATTTGTCTTACCTTTGAAGTCACCATGAAGGAGAAACTAAGTTCAGGTGGAGTGTAACTATTTAATGGACATGTGTATTTATCCAGCATGACTGTTTGATTTCACTGTTTGGGCGCCCTGTTTGTTTTGGAAGGGCTTAAGGAAGTTAGGCAGGAAAACAAGTTTACCCTGAGGTCTGCATCCCAGACAGGTAGCCCTCTATGGCGGGATTCCGTTTTCCTTTTTTTCCCTCCGTCTTTTTAAATAAAAGTGTACCTCTCCACTCACAGGAGTCCCAACTCCCCGACCTCTTTAAACAGCCACTCCATAGAAAAGCCTGTTTGATGTGTGTGACCAGAGCAGCTACACCCCTGGTCTTACGACCGGGTTTAACATCGACGTTTGAAGAGGGAAACCCTTGATGTATAGGTTTACCTGCTCGGTTGCGGTCGAAAAACCACAGCAAGAAGGCAGCAGCGGCAGAGGAAAAAGAGCGCCACTCATGGTTTCCATTTCTGCCACCGTCTTCACGTGAGCTCATTAGGGCACAGAGTCCGGTGAACAAATATGAAACGCTCCCTTTGTCAGATGGAAGTAAAAAAAAAAAACGTAGGATCTGAATTCATGCATAATGTATGAGGGAGTTCAGGTATGTTGGGGGAAACCCAACTAAGCTTTCAGTGAGCCTTTGAAGATTTTGTTTATCTGCTCAAGTAATATTTACCATTGCTGTGATCAAAAGGTTGGCATCCAGCAGGGAGAGAAGCCCACAAATAATGTACTGAGTTGTGTCAATGGACTTTGGTGCAACTGCTCCCTTGTAACTTGCAAACATGCAACCACTGCTTCATATCAGTAATTGTATTTTGGGATGTTTGAATATTGTAAGATTTTTGTTGTGTTAGATTTAGTAAAAGCCAGATATTTGACAAATACATATTATCTCCCTAAAATCTGTAAAAATGTAACAAGCGGTCTCAAATTGTATCTTTAAATGTGCAATATTCAATATTTATGTAATCATTTAAATGAGCAAAAAATATGACTACGAGGTTTTGATGATATGTCGAAATTACAATAATAATTATCATATTCCCTGTCATCAAACTGGCCTCCTTTGGTCTCAGAGGCTGTGTTTGGTCCCGGTCCGGCCACCTTTACTGGGAGGCTGCTGAGCCCGCTCCTGATACCCACACTGTAAACACCCACAGTCCCCCAGGGCTCCTAGCTCTCAGTCTGGACAGACTTGAGTCAGCTGATAGAATCACTAACTGGCTGGCTAACTGAGATGACTAGCTAACAACAACTAATAGCTACAGCCAAAAATAGCTAAAACAAAGAGTATAGTGAGCAGCAGTTAGCAGTCACTCTGGAGATATGCTGTCGTATTTGTTTGGAGCGACCTTTGACAGGTGGCCAGTTCTGACATATCATACTTATAATCTGAACTCTGTCCATTTCTTCAAACTTCGAACATGCGTAACTCTTTCACACTTAAAACAGCTTTTTCCTCCATACCATTCATGTCATGACTTAAAGCGTTCCTCCTTGTCTTCACCTTTCTACCAGTTATGATTTTGTCTTGACTGAATCGACAAACTGCCTGCCAGGAAACCTCATCCTCACCCCACCCCTCTCCTCTCGCCTTTCTCCCCTCATTTCTTCTCAGTTGTTCACTCTGGTGTCTTTCTGTTTCTCCTTTCTCTGCAGGTGTGGTTCAGCAGAAAGTGCTGGGAATCATTCCATCCAGCACAGCAGGTGGTGCACAGACCTACACCACATTCCAGCCCCGCACCACCACGCTCAACATCAGGCCCAACACGCCAGCGTCCCAGCAGCAGGTACTTCTGCCTGTGAAGTGTTCATGGAGGTGTTTTTATGTCATCAATTTGTTCATCCTTTATGTGGTTACAACTGTAGTCGATATAGTTTTGCTGTTTTCCCTCTATCTACTAGGTTCTGGCAGCTGGTGGTCAGATCCGGCCAGGAATGACAGTGATCCGAACACCAATCCAGCAGACGGGACCAATGGGAAAGACGATACTCCGAACTCCCCTCGTGGTCCAGCAAGGTATCAAACTCTTCATGAGGACATTTTCTGCACACCGTCCCTGTGTGAGGGTCTTGTTAAAATTGCCATCTCTGTACACTTTTCTCTTCCAGGTCAGGGTGGACAGCAAGTAGTGACGCAAATCATTCGTGGCCAGGCAGTTTCCACGGCAATATCTGGCGCCAGCCCCGTCGCCACGGTCACTGGTCAGGGGGCGGCCAGCCCCACCACAGCAGGACAGGCGGCAGGCCAAACACCACCAGGCACGCCACGGACGCAGGGGCAAGGCCAGGTGAAACTCACCCTGGCGCAGCTCACCCAGCTCACACAGGTTAGTGACT
Source organism: Chaetodon trifascialis (assembly GCF_039877785.1). NCBI lineage: Eukaryota > Metazoa > Chordata > Actinopteri > Chaetodontiformes > Chaetodontidae > Chaetodon > Chaetodon trifascialis. The sequence goes on from NC_092057.1 coordinate 17,542,521, forward strand.
CCAAGATGTCCCGTGTCAACCTGTGTGCAGGGCTTGAAATGAACACCATCCAAATGACAATGACATCCGGTTTCTCTGTTGATTACAATAAGAGGGAAGACATTCAGACGTGGAAAATAATAAGATTTTTTAATTGATCATGTTTTATTTTATGGTAAACTGTTCAGACTCTCCACAGAAATGTCAAATGTATGATCTTAACTGTAAAATGTCAGGCCCAGGATCACATAGAATGGTTTAATTGGCTTACGACAACATACTAAAAAGGGTTCATGACCCAGCTGAAGTTCTCTAAGAAGGCAGGAGAGAAACTCTCCAAAAACTTAAGAACACATGGACACTGGGAGAAACCTCAGGACAGACAGTTCACAGAGAGAGAGAGCGCCTCTTATCAGATGACATCTATAAAAATGAAAAATCAGGAGTTTGGCACAATGTTTCCAAATTAAAGCAAGACAATCTTCAATAATTTGTCACAAGGTTTGAGATTTTGTTGGGGAAAATGGAATTACTAAAATGAATTAATATATCTTTGGATATTGGGATGGATCCAGTTTTTTATCGCAGGCAATTTATTGTGGTTTAGATTGGACTGTGCACTGTGATTCACCTTCTAACGAGCCTTCCCCTCTCTTCTCTGCTCCCCATAGAAGCAGCAGGCTGCGTCAGGTGTGGATCGACACGCTGGTGTTGGTGGAACCCAACAGGCTCTGACGGTGATGGTTCAAGGCCAGGGCCAGACCACCGGGCAGCTGCAAATCATACCTCAAGGGGTCACCGTCATCCCAGGACCCGGCCAGCAGCTTATGCAGGCAGCGCTGCCCAACGGCCAGGTTCAGCGCTTCCTCTTCACCCCCTTGGCCTCGGCTGCCACACCCACATCAAGCACAGGTACAATAAGAAACAAGCATGGATGACTTGACAGACGTGCACTATGGGACAGATTTGTTTTTTTTATTTGCCCAGGAACTTTAAGTCAAACACATGTAAATAATTATGAAAATTAAATGCGAATTTATTGTTTTTCTACTCAGTCTGGTTCTACTTTCTGATTTCCAGTCAATAGACTCTTGAATGTAGAACTACATTAGAAAACATTGCAGTGTCCTTTTGCTACAGATAAATGCACAAATGCTCTGAGTTCAATTCCTGTCTTAGAGTCGTTGCGATGTCTGTCATGTTTCAAAGGGGACATTTTTATGATGACATCCACTCTTGCTCATCTCTGACCCTCCTCCCCCTCTCTCTCCAGCCACCACAGTTGCCAGCCAGCCCAACTCCACCTCCACCAAAACCCCAGCCCAGCCCGCCCAGCAGGCTGCGGCCCCCGTCCAGGCAGGGGCGACCCCATTGGCCACCACCAGCACCCCTTCCTCAGCCACCCCGCAGGGCCAGTTACCTCCTAAGACACAGGCTCACATGCCCATCCAGTCTCCCACCTCGCTGCAGGTGAAAACACAGGGAGGAACTGCCCAGCTGCAACTGCAGCAGACCCCCCAGCTCATCAGCATGTCTGGACTACAGCAGCAGGTACAGGTATGATTAGCAAAGAGACATAGTGATCGGTACTGTAACGTTAGCCATGTCCAATTTCTGCTGTCCAACAGTTCAGGGACTCCTTTGTCCTATTTTATGTTCCATAATGCACCAAATATTTTCAATGGGTGACAGGTGAGGACTTCAGGCACGTCAGTCTAGCACCCACACACCCTACAGAGCCATGCTGTTTGTGTATGTGCTGAATATGGGTTGACATTGTCTTACTGAAATAACCGAGACCTTCTTGAAAAAAATGTTGCCTACTTGCAGCATGTGTTGCTCCAGAACCTGTAAATATCGTTCAGCATTAATGGCGCCTTCACAGATGTGCGGGTTAGCCATGCCATGTGCACTAATGCACCCCCATACCATCATGGATGCTGGCTTTTGAACTGTGCACTGACAACAAGTAGAGTGGACCCTCTCCTCCTTAGCCCGGAGGACGCAGCGTCCATGATTTCGAAAAAGAATTTCACATTTTGACTTGTTACACCACAGTTTTCTACTTCGCCTCAGTCCACCTTAAATGAGCAGCAGCAGCGTTTCTGGGTCTGGTTTATATACGGTTTCCTCTTATGGTGGAGTTTCAACTTGGATTTGTGGATGCAGCGACAAACTGTGTTCACAGACGATGGTTTTTGGAAACGTTCATGAGCCCATGCAGTGATGTCCACTACAGAATTGTGTCTGTTTTCAATGCAGTGCCATCTGAGGGCCAAAGATCACGGCCATCCAGTGTTAGTTTTCGGCCTCGTCCCTTGCAAACAGAGATTTCTTCAGATTCTCTGAATCTTTTCAGTGTGGGGTTTCAGTGTTTTGCAAATTATCACATTCTGTTTCTATTTACATTTTCCACAGCATCCCAACTTTTCTGGAAACAGGGTTGTGATTCAGTGAACTGCTAATTTAATCTATGTAGCCTTATTAAATTAAGGGTGCCCGTAATGTAGCTGTCAGATTGATCTGAGTAAGCTAAACAGATATTTAATATAAATGTATAAACAAGACCCTGGTTTTCTTTTCAGCTTTGTTAAGAATGTGTATCTTCTGTGTTGTGACTGCAGGTGTTGGCCCAGCTGCAGGCCCAGCAGGGTGGAGGCTCTCTGCCACAGCACATCAAACTGCAGCTTCCTATCCAGATACAACAGACCGGGACCACCTCAGCTCAGGGAGGACAGGTAAGGCAGCTCAACCACCTTGCTAAGGACCTTGCTGAGGGGTTTTGATCTAAGAAAAGAAAAACATTGAGGAAAACAGTCAGAAGACCAGAATTTTGTTTTTTGAAATGACACAAATGCAGCATTATTGAGTGAAATTGATTGATCATGACTGCTTTCCACATTTAGACGAGCATGTTCAAAATCATATACCTTATCTCACTATGCTGTCTGCACAGATTGGGAACGTAGTGACCATCCAGGCAGCTTCTGTCCAGGAGCAGCTGCAGAGGATCCAGCAGCTCAGAGAGCAACAGCAGCAGAAGAAGAGACAAGCCGCAGAGGCCAAGAGAGAGCAAGCCCTCAACGCAGCCAGCCAGAGCGACATCATTCAGAAACAGGTGTGTGTGTGAGTGTGCTCAGGCATCACCATCATTGCCGGGTCATCCATCTCTTTCCCTGCCATCAGTACATAAACAGTCACCATCCTCCAGCGCTCCACTAAGACCAGGTTTATTTTTACATCTCAGGCCTCATTTCTGTTTGTTGGGCTTAATACTTCCACTACTACTACTATTGCGTGCGTGCGTGCGTGCGTGCGTGCGTGCGTGCGTGCGTGCGTGCGTGCGTGCGTGCGGGCGGGCGGGCGTGCGTGCGTGTATTTGCCTGGTCACATTGAATAAAAATCCATCCTTATAGATACTGGTTGTACACATTACATATCACTAAAGTCGCAAAGGGTTGATGAATCAAGATTATTTTTTTATTGTTTTTTTTAGCTGTTTTCATTATTATTATTATTATTATTATTATTATTATTATTATTATTATTATGCCACAACAGCTCAAATTGCCATGACCTGGACTGAACTAGAAACATGAAACTTGTCCTGCTGACTGGGAAGGATTTGTATGTGCTTCCCAAGAAATATGAGCCCAATCAGCCAGGTGGTGACACGGTAAATAAGGAAGAAAATTTCAGTTTTGGAAAGGCCACTCCCCTCAATGAGCTCCACAAAAAAACCTTTTGGACTTGGACCATAAATGTCTGCTATGATGGATTTTCTGCCATTTAGATTTAAAAAAAAAAAAAAAAAACAGTAATATGCACCATATTGATTAGCTTAACTTTGAGTGCGTGATTATTGAAATGCTAAAGGCTTCACGATGATGATGAAGCAAGTGTGTGTTGATTTTGGCAGAGTAACTGTCTCTGTTCTGTTTTTAAAACGTGGCTTTTGTCTAAGATCTTGATGCACTGTGTGTTTCAGGTGGTGATGAAGCAGAACGCCGTGATCGAGCACCTGAAACAGAAGAAGACCATGACGCCTGCGGAGAGAGAAGAGAATCAGAGGTTTGTGTCCAGAATTCGTTACCATCTGTGTGAAAATACAGGAAGGACATTTTGCATGTAGTCAGTGGTCATTTTGGAAGTTGTTCTGGGTCATTGGAAGGATTTTCTCACTAGTCAGTCTGAGCGTGCTGTGTCAAGTTGTTTTCGAAATGACATTATGCATCATAGAAATGGAAAAAACTGCACAAGAATTATGCTTAGGGTCATTATGTGCAAGACAGGTCTTCTTCTTTGAATCACCGCCTTCTTATGTGTCCATGTTGTGATCATATGGAACTGTGACATCGTCAGAGTAGTCTATACACCATCTTCTCTGCTCCTGGCTTCTGTCCAACACCATATTGGGAGGCACAATGCAGCATGGGAACGTTTGGGTGTGTAACCACCAACAGCTGCATGTACTCACTGTGACCCTGACAAGCAAGAACACAAAGACATCCCTTTTATAAATGAGAGGAGTTGTACAATAAAATCACACAAAGCCCTTCCAGCTCTACAAAGATTTGTAGGGATGTTGTAACCCTCTGCATAAAAGCCTATTGGTCTGGCATTATTCGGCAAAATAATTGAGATAAAAATCATCTTTTTTTTCTTTATATCTGGGGGAATTCTCAGATACCGATGCAGAGCAGCAAGCAGAGTTAGGACTACTACAACTATAAGAACAAAAATAAAATCTATAGAATAAAAGTGGAATGTTTGGAAAGGCTTCCCTCCTGTTGTATATACTGTGGATAGATTATACTCTGACCTACAGCTGACCGTGACAACCATGTGTTTATGTCCACAGAAGGTGTGTCAACACTGTGCCCATTCACACAAACCTGAAATACCAAACCCAGACAGCTGTGACATCACTACAGCAGCTCTGTCTGTTGTCTGTCTCTCTGCTTATTTTTCATCCTTTTTCCATTTCTTCATGTCATCCTTTTCTCTCGCTTTTCCTTCAAAACATCACTTTGTAGCAATAACCTCGAACTCCGACATCCGCCCGCGCGTATTTGTGTCCCATTCTGTTCATCTTCTCCACTTTCCGTGCCACGTTTGCAGCAAGTGTTTTCAGTGTACACGCTGCAGGGACCCCAGCCCATCTTCGACCTCAGCAGCCGTGTTTCCTGTGTTATTTGCACAAGCATGCACTGAACGCTGCATTCAGTTGCTGAACAGTTTTCGATGTCAGTTGCGAATGTTAGCGAACACAAGTGAACACACCATGTAAACAGAGCCATAAATTATCTTGATTTTTCTGCATATGCTGATATTCAGTTTGAAAAGAATGTTTGTGGAGATTTTTTTCTTCTTTTTTGCTTCATGTTTCTTGTACTTCCTCTTGATGTGCAGGAAGGTATATCATTACAAAGTATAGGACCCTACACATGACCCTGAATCCCCATGTGCATTTTGATTGGCTGTGACCTTTCCCATGTTTACAAGAGCAGCGTGGCTTCTCAGAACTCCTCTATCTGTCCATCTCTCACCATACCTCTCCTCCAACCCTCGGCTCCACTCCCCTGCTACTGAAGCGTAGTCTCGTACAAATAAACACGGGACAACCAAATACCCCTCTAACATCTGTAAGACACGTGGCCTGGTAACACGACTGTTTGGTTCTCATAGGGATGATGACACAACTGCACCGCTTTTAGGAAGGAGCCATGTTAGGTTCACATTTTTTAAAGGCAATGTTGTTTGATTGTGTCTTCGGTTTGTTAAGTCATGTAACCGTCTGCCCCCTGAGGCGTTTCCAAGCAGTACAAGTGGAAGTTGTTGGGAAAAGCTAAGAGTTTGGTATTTCAACATTTTGTTTTTGTGTTTTAGCCCTTATTTGATAGTTTACACCAGAGAAAGGAAAGATTTAGAGCTAGATAGACATGGGATGCAAGTCCAGGACTTTGTAGTTACATGGTTTACACAACTGAGCCACCAGAATGCCTCAAGGATTCGCGTTGAGAGAAATGCTCTCATTGTTCGTTGACACGCACTGCCATTTCTTACATGTGGAAAGTTAGATGTTCCCATTTTTGAAGTAGCCAACAGCCATGCAGGTTGTACTTTCTGAAACATTGAAGCATTGTTTGGATTAATACTCCTGCCCACTGGTGTGTCAGAGGGATAACGTTCTTCCTCTGTGACTTCGACTGGACTGACTCTGAATTCAAGATTCAGATATGTGATAATCCTTTCCCTCCCTGCTCTTTTATCCTTCTCTCTCAGCAGGGCTGTTATGTGAATTTTATGCCTTTTAAAAATTCAGCCCCAGCCCTTTTTTCACATGGGTCCTCATTAGATTAATAGGACTTTTTCTTAAGCTGTGATTTTAGGCAAAACCACACAGTTTTCTATGGTATTCAAGTGGCTATTCATCCTCAATATACAGTACTTTACTATTCTATACAATATTCATCCATGATCCTGAAAGGTCAGGAGATTATAAGTATGTAATTATCTCCTTTCCCATCTTTCCCTCTCCTGTCTGTGACTGTCCAGGATGATCGTATGCAACCAGGTGATGAAGTACATCCTGGACCGGATAGACAAGGATGAGAGGCAAGCAGCCAAGAAGAGGAAGAAGGAGGAGGTGGTGGAGGCCAAGAGGAGATTGGCGAACGCCAGCAAGCTGTCCTCGCTCCTTTACCGGCACAAAGAGAGCCTCAAGATGGAGATCCTGAAGAAGCGGGCGCTTCTCGACAAGGAGCTGCAGCTAGAGGCCCAGGTATGAGGGGAGGGACTGTTGCAGGGGCAAACACCGTAACAATGAGGAAGAAATCTGTCCTTTCGAATAATGTATGCATTATCAGAACAAGGAGGTTGAAACCTCAAGAAGATATATATCGCTTTGTTTAACCCCGTCTGTCCTGATGTTGCATCCCTCAGGAAGAGCTAAAGAGGGACCTGTTGCGGATGCGGAGAGAGAAGGAGAGGGCTCAGGCTGCAGCCCAGCAGGCCGCCCAGGCTGCCCACAACCAGCAGCAACATACTCTGGCACACGCACACGGCATCACCTCTCAACACCACCACACCACAGCCGTCACCTCCACACACAAGAGGAAACGGGAGGAGGAGAGGGAGACTACAACGTCAGCCAAGTCCAAGAAGAAGAAGATGATCTTGACGACGAGCACTAAGGAGAGCAAGAAGGACACCAAGCTGTACTGCATCTGCAAGACGCCCTACGACGAGACCAAGTATGACGATGACGATCTCTGAAAACTCTGAAGGAGGGAATTTCAGTGCCTCCATTGAACAAAGAAATCATTATATGAAAATGTTCCAGTACATATTAAAGTTATGACAACCTAATTATCAAAAAGAAACCAAATCAAGTTTGATGTGTCTTTAAAACCACGATAAAACATATTTTTTGACATGCTGTAAACAAGTCAGTGTCTGCTGTAAGATATTATTGACAATCCTTTTTCTCTCTCAAGGTTCTACATTGGCTGTGACCTGTGTACCAACTGGTATCACGGAGACTGTGTGGGCATCACAGAGAAGGAGGCCAAGAAGATGGACGACTACATCTGTGTGGAGTGTAAACGGGGCCAGGAGGGCAGCACAGAGGAGCTGTACTGCATCTGTCAGACACCATACGACGAGTCCCAGTAAGGAGCGGCGGGAGTGTGGGAGTGTGGGAGTGTGGGAGTGTGTGTGTGTGTGGGAGTGTGTGTGTGTGTGTGTGTGTGTGTGTGTGTGTGTGTGTGTGTGTGTGTGTGTGTGTGTGTGTGTGTGTGTGTGTGTGTGTGTGTGCCTCACTCTGCTTTTGTGTGTATGTCTTATTTGTGTCTCTAACCTCTCAGAGATCTTGCCAGCAGTAATCAGTGTGGATCTACAATAACTCCTTTATTTATAAAGCATATTGAAATCCAATGCAAAGGCTCCGACATCACGAGTAACACTGAGTACTTCCTGCCTTCCCAGGTTCTACATCGGCTGTGACCGGTGCCAGAACTGGTACCACGGTCGCTGTGTGGGCATCCTGCAGAGCGAGGCCAACCACATCGACGAATACGTGTGCCCACAGTGCCAGTCGACGGAGGACGCCATGACGGTGTTCACGCCGCTCACTGACAAGGACTACGAGGGCCTGCGGAGAACTCTGCGTTCCTTACAGGTAAAACAGCAGAGTGATTGTCGCTGCATGGACACATGCGCTTCCAGTATACAGTGATGTAGTCATGAAATGTCCCATAAAATGTTATTGCAGACGAGCTGGATGATTTCACTTACTGGGCGTCCTAGATGGAAAACAACAAGATATTATGAGTGCTGTGGAACTTTTAAATCAAACACTGGTCAATGTTAACCCTCTGAATAAAGTCCAACTGTATTCTGAGAAGCTTTATTACAAGCGATAGACCGAGCTCTAACACAGTTCCTCGTCGCCCCTCTACAGTGTAAGAACAGCAAACAAAAGTCCTCTGTGTCCACCTTATCTGATGGGTTCGGCTCCCCTGAGCGCTACTTGGACAGCTGCCTGGCCTCAGCATTTTTTCTAGCTTCCCTTTCTTTTCTCTTCTTCCTCCTGCCTCTCCCTCTCTCATTTTCTCCTCCTCCTCTCTCCAGTGGTCTTTGTATGTGCGAGAGAGGGAGAGAGAGGTAGAAGTGGGGAAGAAAGCAAGAGAGAACATCTGTGTTGACCCACCTGCTCCCAGTGTCATTTTCATGGTGCTGTTTGTTGGTCTTCATCGGTTTCAGCTTTCTCAAGTGTCTCGTCTCTCTCTTTATCTCTCCTTTTCGGCCCCTCCCTCCTCCACAGGCACATAAAATGGCGTGGCCATTCCTGGAACCAGTGGACACAAACGATGCCCCGGACTACTACAGGGTTATCAAGGAACCAATGGGTGAGTACAGGAAATGTGCAAGCTTGTCCACATACACAAACACAATAGTGAATACTGACAACAAGGTTTGTAATTAAATGTTTCCCAGCTCCTCATCTCCTACAATACTCAGGAATTAGCCTCCAATCCCACTTGGGCCGACAGGAACTGTGGACCAAAGCCTTTTCTGTGTTCTTCATGCCATCGAGTGCGATATAAGTGCACACATTGAGCATATTAAATGTTCTGGCGTGACTGCATTCACTGACCCCTTTCCCATTGATAACCTTTTGAAATGAAAATTAATAGTACCGTACAAATGTTGCATGTTTTAGCCCATTTATTAATGACTGCATGTACTAAGGTAGTGACTGTTTTCAACAGCATACATCAGTATTTGAGGCTGTTTTTATTTTGCTTTCACCTGTTTTCATTCATGTTTGCCTTTATATATTTCTTTATTTTGAAAACTTGTTCGTTCTTGTTTGTGGAAACTCCTAAACTCAGTGTGTTGAGCCATTAAACCACAAATGAAAATCATTCCTCTATTGACAGGGAGGGCTAAACAAAGTGAACAGAGCTGCTTTGGCGCTCAGCATCTATCTGAGTGACTTGTGACTTATTTGTCAATGGTTTTGATAACCATCAAGTCATTTATGGGCATAGAATACCAAATACCTGCTGGTTCAGTCTTCTCAAATGTAAGAATGTCTTGCTCTCCTCTTTTGCATCACTGTTTATTGAACTAATTATACAAAACAACTAAAGGACACAATGCAAGACATTATGGGAACCTATTAAAGGAAAGCAGACTATATTTCCTGAATGCAGAGCTCTTCAAACTTGAATATCTTTTGTGGTTTGGCAAACTTTTAGTGTTGCACTTTGTGGCTCTGCTATGTAGGAAACTGTAAAGATTCTCGTGAATCAGCAGATACACAGTACTGAATTACCAAGAAATGGATTGGGATCCCTATTTGTAATATTAAGATTGCTCAGGGAGTGCTGTTTTAATTTCGTAATTGCTTTTGGCAGTTATGAAGCTGCAGCTCCTGACTGGATGTAACACCCAGTCTCTATATCTTCAACCTTAAAACACAGCCACCAGGAGGCCAGCAGGGAGGAAGCCCTCCAACTCAGATCAAACCAGCCATATAAATGGGGACTTACGTCAACAGGGCCTTTTTGAACTTCCAGACAAACAAACCGTTAATGAGCTGGTCCGGGTCTGCCGGGCTCCCCGCGGAAAGGGACCAGCCCCACACTTAGCTCCTGTTGGCCCGGTCCTGGAAACTCTCGGCCTCCCCTCTCCCTTCCACCGCAAGAAAAAGACCTTGTTGGTTTTAAAAAATAAAAAGGAGCATTTGGCTGGTGGAGCTGCAGCCGTTGGTAGTTTTTGGAGGGTTTCGAGATGAAATCTGATGACGGAGAAGAAGGAGGTCTTTGATATTGACCATGAGGTTTGTGAGCCCCTGGCCAGCTGGGTGGGGGTTACGGAGGTTAAGAGTCAGATATGTTTGTTTAAAACGCAGCCCAGGGGACGCTGTGCAGAGCAAAGCACATTATATGAAACCTCACTAACTCAATCTTACTTTTGTCCATTTCTAGCTTGATTTAACCAAGTTAGTAACACTGAAAGCTCCTTTTAATGGGAAATCTAGACTTGGAAGCACTTATTTGACACTTCGAAAATGACGCTCAGTTAATGACGCTCTCCTCAGGAATGACAGATCGGTTACATCTCAGTAAATGATCTGGAAGGCTGAGTAGATCGAGGTTAAAGCTGGCAGAGGCTTTGGATTTTTGCTGTCACATATAAAGTGATGAACTGTGCTCCCAGCAAACATATTTGAATGTCTGTCAAACACATGTCACATAAGCTGCAATTACTTTGAAGCAGACATGCTGATTTGTGGAACAAAGTCGATTAGAAAAGCCAGATATTTCTGCTTTGAGTTCATTACATTTATTGGGTTTCTTTATTTTATGTCCATTACATACTGTGCAGACAATCATCAGCTAAATGTGTTTTTTAAATCCCCTTTTCGCAGACCTTTCCACCATGGAGGAGAGGTTACAGAAGCGCGAGTATGTCAAGCTGACGGAGTTTGTAGCGGACATGACCAAAATCTTCGACAACTGCCGCTACTACAACCCCAGTGACTCACCCTTCTACCAGTGTGCCGAAGTTCTCGAGACCTTCTTTGTCCAGAAACTCAAAGGCTTCAAAGCCAGCAGGTAAGATGGGGACAATGATGATGATCAGCACTGATGAGGAAAGGAAACAAAAAATGTTAGCAGGTGACTGAGAAAAGGCGGCAGTTTAAGCCCCCTGAGTCAGATCGGCCCTGCGGAGTGAAGTGTCCTTAAGAAGGAGCCAGTAGCAGCTCCAGCTGCGGCCTCCTCGGAGGTTGGGTAGATGCAGACTTTCTCCTACAAGAGCAATAAAAAGTAACTTCTCATCAGCCACTAGTGGAGTTTGTGCACTCTTTCTCTCCTTTGATTTCCTGGGTCACCACATCTTGTGTTTTCTCTAAACATTTAATTCTTTTAAAATAACTTTTTTTTCTTCTTGGATCATGACTGAATGCTCGTACAACCAACAGGCTTCTCCTGTGTCCGGGATAAGTCGGCATAAAACGCTGACAGGAAGAAATCTCCACAAATACAGTCTCCTGCTTTAAGAATAATGCATAATCTGGATTATTTTAAAGGTTTAGGGCACCATTGATCATCTGCAGTGTCGTGTTGGTGGTATCTTCATTCAGCCTTCAGTCATCTGATTTTCCTCCCATGCCAACATTTCTGCTTCAGCTTTCACGGGTAATAAAGGCACATGGAGTTGTGGAGTAATGTTCACACTTGAGCTTTTACCATCTATTATAAGGCAGCGTGAGTTTAAAACCTTGAAAGTGAGACCTAAGCCCAATGAAAAGTCAACTTTTTTCTATTCCACCATAGAGTTTGTACTGCATTGGCCGGGAAGTATGAACAATTGGTGCTTGACTCAGCTCAAACCTTCTGGATCAGGGCTTTTCATCTTCATGTTTAGAACTAAAGCTCTGCTTCATCTGAACCATTTTATCTGGTTCTTTATGACCTGAAAGGTGTTGCCTCCATCTCTGCATCGTTTGTGTGCAGCTGTGTCTTCTCAGCTGATCCTCACGCAACAAATAAGCCCTTATAACTCCACTCTCTCTCCCTCTGTGCCTGAGCTTGGTTGTGCCTGTACACTCACCTCACTGCATTGCCCTCGCTGCATGCTGTGATCGCTTTGGGTGGATGCACACTACAAGATTTTAGCAGCAGGTTGATTCGCACATATAGCGCGACTTTGCGCCATTGTGGTTATTTGATTTGACGATGAGTTGAACTGCAGGCAGTGAGAGCTCAGCCTCGTCTCAGCACACTTGGAGTTCCTTTGATTATTTCAGCTCTGATGTTCGATGAGTTCAGTGATTCTTGTGGTTTGCATCCAGCTTTATGTGCTTAAAACAGTGATGTGCTTCACCCGCCCGTATTTACACCATCCATTCTCTCTCCCTCTCTCTCTTGCAGATTGTGATGTCAAACTCCTGGGTGCCGGGGTCACTCTTAAAACAAACAAAAACACAATTTGCTATCGCGGATGTTGCTGTTTTTACCTGTTTAAAACAGCGTTAAAAAAAACTTTGTAAGAAAGTGCATATATTACGCCACACTGTAGGTGTGATCCTTTTTTATTTTAGAAGCAAAGGAAAAAAAAAGTTTCTACTGTCTAATATAGGCAGCCATGTTGGTAACACAAAGCATTCAAGGGAAAATGTATTTTCGTACACTTCTTGCAACAGATGACTGATATTTTGTTTATGTTTGAGCTGGATATAAGACAAAATATAAAGTTTGTCAGTCTCTTTCTTGAGGAAAAAAAAACAACGCTGTTGAGTTTGATTGTGAAATCTGACTTAAGGTCCACACACATACACACAGATAACTTATCTTTTAATTTGACACAACTGTTGTCATCATTTTGGTCATGACATGCTGCAGCAGAACATTTTTACCTCATTTCTTAGCTGAGAATTTTTTTTTTTTTTTTTTTTAAAGCATGCAACATTTATTAGTTTCTTTTTATTGGCTGTACCTATGTATAATGTTATTTTATGTGCATATTATATCTTTTTGTGAAGGACTATTTTTATGTTCTAAAGGAAATAATGGTAGGATCTGTAAAGATAGATTGGAGAAAAATGTAGTTTAGCTTTCCTCTTCTAAACATGGTGAGCTCGACGGTCTCCAGTTAAAAAAATTAAATAAAATAAAAAAATTAATCATTGTATATACATTGTTGCGCCGACATACACTTCAGTAACCTTTCACCAACATGGCTGCTTGGTCTCTGTCAAAGTGTCTGACCCACTGGCATCCAATCCATGTTTTTTTTTTTGTTTTTTTGTTTTTTTTTTTTGTATTTCCTCTAGTGCATATTTTTGTCATATTGTAAAGCTTTTAATAAAAAAGGAGACAACAACAAGTTTTCCAACTGCTTTCTTCCTCCTCTCTTTGCCCGTCCCTGTAGGTCTCATAACAACAAACTACAATCAGCAGCCTCTTAGCTCCCTCCTAAAATCAAAAAGACAGGCCTTGTGGTTCCTCTGAATGATTAAGCCCCATGGTCCCAAGTCAGGCTCAGCTCGCCCAACACCACTGCAGCGCTAAAGGAAGAGACACCACCAAGAGACACTGGGAGACGTCCCACCTTTGGGCCGAGGGCAGGGGCAGCCATGGACTCTGTCTGCCAGCCTGTTTCATCTCAACTCGCCGATCCTACCAGTGCGTCCCATCCATGAGAAGAAAGCTCCAGATGGGAAACGCGGAGGAAGTTGATAAGTTGGCTGGTTGCATGTTCAGTGGCAGTCTGATGTCATGGCAGCAGCAGACTCTTAAAGAGTTGTGTCCATTCTGTAGCCGATCGCCATTTCTGTTCATCCTGCAAGTGTCAGCTTTGATCTTCCCACCGAGAGGTACGACTCATTTCATCCTGTCACATTTTACACAGACACAAACATCCCATTAACCCCTGCCTCACGTGGAAAGGTCAAAATGAAAACTGAGACACTGAATGCTTCACATGTGACTTAATGCAGAAGCTGCAGGCATCACATCCGCGGACATTAACCTGGAGTTCATTCTTCTCAGATTTAACGACTGTATGTTTGGAAGCAGCATTTTATTGGTGCTGTAGGAAAAAAAAAAAAAAAAAAAGCCGATTTTCTGATCACTTTCCAGCTTTCACACTCATCTCCACCGCACCCAGTTGTGTTGACTAGACCCTCAGGTGTGTAGCCCTGCATGACGCATGAGCTGGCTTCACAAAACCCACACATCACACTCGGCTGTCCATCAGTGGTACATTTCACAGTACATTCCCTGTTGTAGTAGCCCCATGCTGAGATGCTCCATTTATAACAGAGGCGAGATTTCTGAACAAGTAGTCAAGGAGATGAGTTTTCTGTCAGATTAACTTCACCACATACGGGCGGAGACAGCACTCGTTCGAGTAACTCAAGGGGTCTTCATTTTGTCTGGGGTCTGTGTTACTTTGGTGACGGTTTCCAGAGGGAAACAGGCTGTCCCACCCACCACATCCTACCCCTCTTCTGACCTTTTTCCATGTTGTGCTGTGAAGAATGTTAACCAGCTCTGTGGTCCTTTAAAGTTGACCTTCTGAAGGACAAAAGGTCAAGAAGGAAACAAGACTGTTAGGCTTTCAGGAGAGGTGAAATGTATTGAAGGCTTATTTAACCCATATGTACTGTACCTCCCTCCATGCACACACTGTCTACTCAAAGCTCTCGTTTCTGTCAATGGCTGAGTCTCTAAGTCTCTCTCCTCTTATCTATCGGCCACTTCTTCCAGCATATTTCATTGAAGTTGACAGGTTGGCTCACATATGTCTCTCAACTCGCCCTCAAAGCATGGTTAAGTAATTGGATAATGGACTTTTCCACTCAGCAACAACTCAGTTATGTTGCGGTCTGCGGCAGCATGTCTGGGAGTTAACTTTGAGTGGGGACTGGGGAGTCTTTGTACAGTGGGGTTTGTATGAAAATTTTATAGCAGCATTTTTAGCGTATTTGGGAACATTTTTGTAATCTGTGATTATCAGTTTTGTAGGAGGGAATCTGTCATAAGACAGTTAAAGTTGTCTTTAAGTTGTTGAAAAGTGTTGAAAATTAAGAAAATTTCTCAGTTTTAATCATATGATTTTGTTCGTTTCGTTGTTTTTGTGTGTATAAGCAGAGTTGAGAGATATTGTAGCTTCTGTCTTCTTTCCTGTATTTGTGTGACTTTCACACAAATGTCTGTCATTTTGTAATCTGACGATGATGTGTTTCATCCACTGTTTGTAATCTCAATTGTATATTATGGCTGTCCAAATATGTAGAGATAAAAGATTTTTAGAGCAGTAGAAACTTTTATTTTTCACTCTATGAACCAGCAACTAAGCCCACCCGTCTATTTTTTCTCTTTCATTGGAGGTGAACTCTACATTTAGGTGCCCTTTATATTAAAAGTGCTGCATATTGTGAGCATAAAATTTTTGGATGGGGGTAGTTGACTCTTGTTAAGAGTTGTTCTTTTTTTTGTAAGAAACCAACCAGTTCAGCATAACTTCTATATGGACATTGCATCTCTTGTATTATTTATTCATATCAATGAAAAGTTCTCAGTTTTTTGAGTAATGTTGAAGAAACGTAACTGCAGATAAAAAGTACTCTATGTTTTTAACAGATTGTGGCAACTCCGAAGAGATTCTCTTTTCTACTTGATAGGACATTTCATCCTAGGTAATAAAGTAATGTTTTTGACACCAGTTTTCAAAAGAGTTGTGTTTTCTTTCTTGTCACAGGCACACAGGAGAGCAGTTCATCTTAACTCATCATATGTGGCTCTCCAGGCTTTGTCACTCTGCACTGAACTAATATTCCGCTCTTACACATTTCATGCATTAGAAATAAATAAATGATAAGAAATCAAGATCGATGTCACTTACGGACATCAGTTGGTCCAAAGCTCAGCAGCAGCATCTCAGATCACTCGTAAATGGGATTAAAATACACACAGAGACCCTCCATGGCTGGATGCGGCGGAAATGATGTCTAATAGTATCATAATTTCGTTGGAGGAAAATATCTGTCATTTGTTTCATAGAGTTTTGGTAGTTATGTAAATTAGAGAAATGTGATTTATTAATTAATTTGATTTAGGGCTTAAGGGCCTAACTGTGAACTGCAACATTCCTGATTTAAGTCCTGCTGTGACTCTTGTTGCATCTCTGTCAACTCTGCTGCTGTCATTAATGAAAGACCAAATATTTTCCCAAAATGCTCAAGAAAATGATTTATTATCTGCCAAAAGGGAAGCACAGACAAGGCAAACCTTGGGACCCGACACAGTACAGACTTAATGGCTTCCTGCTAACTTCTCCTTTTGACATTGCTACTGTTTATCATTTCACATGTAATAAATGTGTTGAAGACTGTTTAAGATTAGGGAAAATGCATCACTTTTTCCTTTTTATTGTAACATTTAGATATGCTAGCAGCCTGGCTCTGGGGCTGACAGTGTTGGTCTGTCAGTGGGTTGGTCCACCACTTTGCTCCAGACTGAAATATCTCAACATCTATTTGATGGATTGACATGAAATTTTGCACAAACATTAAATTCCCGGAGGATGATGATCATGACTTTGGTGATCCTCTGACTTTTCCTCTTGTGTAAGCATGAGGTTCACATTTGTGGTTTTGAGTGAAGAGTCCCAACAACTGTTGGATGGATTGCCGTGAAATTTTTCAACACACATTCAAGCCTCAAGATAAACTGTAATCACTTCGGTTATACTTTGGTTTATGACCAAATACCTGCAAAACTACTGACATTCCCTCAGTCCCAGCTCAGCTTTGTGTTTAGTGCTAATCAGCCAATGATAGCATCAACATACTAAACTAAGATGGTGAATATGGTACGAACATCATACCTGCTTAACATCAGCGTGTTGGCACCTTTCGCATGCTGACTTTAGCATTTAGTTCTGCAAGCATGGCTGTAGAGTCTTTGTCTTGTTGAGACCTAAACTGGGTCAAATACCAGGAAATAACTTCTTAGCTTTCTTCGTAATGAGACAGCTGTTTGTCCTCGAGCAATGTCTCAAGACATAATTTGGCCTTATAGCTGAAAAGTTGCAGAATTTGTGAAAACTTTCACTTGTGAAAACATACGTTTACCTGTGTCATGTGGACAGAACTGCCAAAATCTTAGGTTCTTAAAAGCAATGGAACATATGAAAACAATTCAGTCATTTACTGGAACTGCTGTCTGTTCTACTGTTCTAATATAATACATACATACTACATATCAAACTTCATTTTATGTTTGCAAATGAAAATGAGCATTACCACAGTTTCTTTTTTTCAAAGCATGTATTACTGTCTAGAAAAATTGCATATTTACATATTGTGCATGTTTTCTTGACCTGATGGCAGGCAGAGATGGAGGTAGTGGTCCTGACAGCTGTCAGTCATGTTTTGAGTGCTTCTTCTTTTTTTGTCCTGTCCTGTCCTCCCCAAATCTCTCCCATTTCACAACTCTACATTTCAACAGAGATATCCAGTCATTTTACATTCAATGTAACATCATTCACATAAATAAACGAAATTTTATGAAAGACAAAGTCTGCTCAAAACAAAACAATATGATAAAATAGCGAATGGCCAAAACATCCATTCTCCTACACTACACTTTGTAAGTGAAGCTCCCTTTAACAATGGAAATAACTTTTTACAGAGTAAAACTTTAATAATGAACAGTCATTTTTGTCAAAGTTCATGACTATTGATACACAAATCAAATTTTACATAAGCAGCATTTAGCCAAGATGGTCACATTTAAGCACTGAAATAAATGCACTTACCCATCGTCAAATAGATATTTCAGCTCCGTAAAGCAGATCCATTTTTCAAGTCTCTCTGATGTTGAATGAATACAAACTGCATTGTCTGGTGATGGTTAGGTCCTTCATGATTTCCTGAGCATCCATTGGTCAGTTTCACATAAAATGCAGTTGGACACACAGATCCACCTATTAGGCACAGTGAGAGGCAGATTGTGCTCTCGTCTCTGTGCCGCGTCGCCATGAGTCAAGTACGAACTCCTGAGGATAAGGACATGGTAGTGGAGAGTCTACAGATTCTGGCAACATTTTACCAAATTTCTGTGCTTTATTATTAGAAAGATATTCATAGAAACACAGCAAGAAGGATCCCCATTAGAATCATATGAGTGAGCTTCTCTGAACAAATACATTAAACAATGTGCCTACTTGGTGTATTTTATTTGTGCTCAATCAAGTGTCAACAAATTCACTTCTTGCTAACAAAGAGACTGGGAGGAACAGCAGAGGCCCGCAGCTCATTTTTGCCCAGGGCCACTTATTAAATGAATCCGGCCCTACACACCAAGTTCAACCCTCAGTTTAACCCCATGCCCAGTACCTGGAGCTTTAAGTGAAAAGTACTTGGGAGCACTGCAGGACAAGGTCATGATCCCTAACATGCTCACACATCTCTTCCTGTGATCAAATTACCAAGACGACACATGAAAACCACTTCCAAGGTTGACCTTTCACTCTTCTCTCACACCCTTCTCCCCCACCTCCCTCTCTAAACTCCCCACTCAAACCGCTAAATGAATCCAGAGGCTTGCATGGACGCTGAGAACACCACAGATGACCACAAGCCCTGAGTGGTTTCAATCCACCACCCTTGCCTCTTTCTCTCACTCCCCTCTTGTGGCTTGGGGACTATCACACAGGAAGCAACTAAGAGATATTACCACCCCGCCCCCCACCTCCACTCACCCTTTCTCTCCCCTTTAACTCCCCCTCCTCCTCCTTTACATCCTCTGCAATGAGGAATGTCCTCCTGCTGTGATAGTAGCCAAGATGTGGAGCAGGCTCCTGCTTCCTGCCCGCCTGCATCTGTTCCCTCCAGCGCTGATCCCAGATAGAGGCTTCCTCGAGCCTGGGAACTGACCAGCCCAGCTGACAGACAGACAGAGGGGCAGAAAAGAGGCTTAGCCCCGCCTGCATTAGCATCCAAGTTCCCAAGTCAGTCTCTCTTGCCAGAGGCCAGACAGAGACCGTGGTTGTTAAACTCTAATAAGAGTGTCTTACTTTGGGGGCCCCTTCTCATGCAATCACTGGGAATGATAATGACGATCAATGTTTCAGTCAGTGGGCAGATGTATGTGATAGCGTGAGTGGAGTGGAGACAAATAATTTCCTCACGGGGTCGTTAAGTACAAAACAAATACACATTTTTATTGGATTCGTGTATAGTAAAGCAATGTAAGCGTTCAGTGCAAATCTTTTCCCTTTCAGAAGAAGCATGAGCTCAGGGTCGTACTACAATCAAGCCTTGGATTTCTGATTAAATAAGAAGCTATCCCTTTAGAGAGACAGATGCAACACCCCCTCTCCTGCTTCAATCGCCTCCCTGTGTCATTTTACATAACCTTCTTTATTTCTCCTCCACCTCGCCCCCACCCCCTTCCCTCTCTGATCCTGCTTAAATACTTCAAATACTCCTTTCTGAGCAGCGGCCTTGCCAGAGGAGTATGTGTTTATGTGTACGCAAGAAAGCGCCTTCCGAAAGAGGACGCTGTGATGGAGGTACTTTTCCAAGTCATGTGTCCAGGTGTGGAGAGGATCAGATTCCTGCGATTAAATTTATGGCTTAGTCTCTACAACAACACACCCCCTCCTCATTCAGCAAGACGCCGTTTGATGTCCCAGTCTACTCAGGCAGATATTTCATTGGGGACACATAATTAAAGTTAAAAAAAATAAGCTCTTATGACAAGCAAAGGTCCTGTGCTCTCTCTCTTGCTCCCATTTTTCACGTTCCTCCTCCACTGTGGATTGCTGCTGCTTTATCAAACCCTTCATTCCCTCCCTTTGGTCCTTGTAACAATAATAGTGCGTTTCCTGCTTACCAATAACAACCACAGTGACAACATGCACAGGGTTGGGTGTTACAAGACAATACTATTCAGTGCAATATAACATTTTGCATTCACATCAATTTAGAAGCATCACCAATGCACAAATGGATACAATTTAATACAACATAATTTAAAGGATCAATTTATGAAATGAGATCCAAGGTTACTACATTTCCTGAATGCACTAAGAAAGTGGCCAAATTTTGAAAAGTTTGTATGAAAAATGCTTTTCTCTTCAATGTTGTGTAAAAGTGCTGTTTTGGATCTTGTATTGAATTGTTAAAGGAAGCATGCTTTGAATTGACAGCATTAAACCAACCGATCTTATCTGTATTATAGGATTTTGTTGGGAATAAAGAGGCTGGATCTGACAATGTTTCTTTCTCTGCACAAATAGTGGCTTGTCAAACACACAGTAATAAGACAGAAAAATGCCCATGTGAACACTGATGATACGCCCATTCTAGAAGCTAACTGTATGCTAAGTGGACAGAAGTGTGCTTCAGATGAGCTAAATTTCCTTTTAAAGGTGAGCCAATATTATACCTTTTCAATTTATGGACTTCATGAGCCAGCCATGAATGAATGAGGAGTTTGAGTGGAGTTGCTATTCATAATATAATATAATAATAGAGGGCTGATGGGACACCCTTCTCTGATGCCCCAAACACTGCAAAATGATCATGGAAAACCCATTTAATTGAAGCTGCTTGTGTTTTCTATCAAAGAGACCACAAGTCAGTACGCCAGGAACCTTACAGATGAGTTAAAAAGATGACCCAGGATTATGATACATCACAGCAGTCCATACGAACAGAAATCCATGCTTTCCACAACATGTCTTCGGTCTTGCACAATACTGAGGGGTTAGTATGATCAGTTCAGGTAAGCTGCAATGTCCCTTCCCCTGCAGCAGGGGGCGATAGTCTAATCTTGGATTCACCTACACCTGGAGCGGGTGGCCTCCAGGGCTTTCTGGTGCCTCCGTTTGTTGAACCGCTTTACGTAGTTGTTGCTTCGCAGAAGCCCGTCTCCGGGCTTCAGTTTACCCCCCAGTAGGTTCAGGAGGTCACTGGGAAGATGGCGCCTCCGGTGGTAGATCTGGCCCATTACTATGTATCTGGTCCCTTGGGAACACAAAGGGGGTGTGTTGAAGTGATCTGGGTATCATTTTTTAATTTATTCGTTAATAAACCACTCAATAACTTCCAACACAGTGATCGTTAATAGGTATTGTTAATAGATGCACTTCCTCAGCCTTGAATTTTTCTCATTCAGATCTTTATGAGGCTTTCAAGCGACCCTGGTACACTTACCTAGCTTGATGTCGGGGCAGGGCTTGCTGCACCTGTAGGTGTCCAGGACCAGAAGGCGAACTTTGAAGAAAAAGCTGTCTGGAGTCACATAGAGACGGCTCATCTTGTAGAAGCCGTCACTGCTCACCATCAGTGTAATCAGACGTATTCCTTTACGCAGCACCTCGATGTCGTGAACTATCCCATTGATAGCTGTTTAGGGGACGTGGCAAACATATGTGAAAGTATTTAAAAGTACAATGTAAATTTTAGAAGAATAAAGAAATTGTTTGACATTGACAACACGTATTTGCTTTCTTGCCCAGAAAAATCAAAATGTTCAGGGATGTTAATTATTTGACAAAAATCACCCATGTTCACCAACCAATACCATAAAAATGCCTGAAAATAACCAGCTCACCAAAACATTCACTTTACGCTGATTGCATTTTACTTTTGTTTGTCTTCCTTTGATGAACTCTTCATCTCTCAGTGGATACATACCAAACTCACTGTAGCAGTAATACTCTCTCTCCTCCTTCTCCTTCCTGCATTCGCTCATGCAGAAGGCATCATGTGTGAAGTCGGACTCTGCAGAGAGGAAGATGAGCAGGATGGAGGGATGAGAAGAAAAAGTGACTGTCTGCCATGCCCCATACGGAGCCAGACCCTCATTCCAGCATCATTAGACAAGGACAAGGTTGTCATTACAGAACCCAGGCGTCGCATTCCTCTGCATGGGACGGGAGGAGGTGGTATGTGTGATGGATGTGATCACATGCCTGCAACATTTTCTCTCTGAATTCCAATGTCAGAACCTTCTCTCTTGACGTTTTGCGTCAGTTTCATTCCAGTCTTTTACTCCCAAAAGACTGCACACAAAGGGAGATGCTGATTTGAGGGAAGTGGTTGTAATTAGTGGCAGTGGGTGTTCACTATCAGTGGAAGGGTAAAAACCATCACTGTCATTTTCTTTCTCTGTGCGAACTCTATGACCTCGGTGTGTTAGTGATTATGATACTACTGTATGACTGACTTAATTACACATAAGTAAAAACAAATCTATGTATTTTTAGGTATTTCATGGGGTATTTTTCAGCAGACAGTGGACAGCAAAAATGGAGATGAGGAATGAGATGCAATAAAGGTTCCCAGTTGGACTTTGCAGTTACATTGTCGACATGTTCATTCCGTAGGCCAGCAGGATGCACCAACAAATTTGTCTTTTTGGGGGGTAAAATACTCTTTGGCCCCTTCTGTGATCAAATCAAATTTTTGCAGCAAATACGCACATTAGTAAAAGTAACAAACACAAAAATCTTGTATTTGGTTTGAATAATTTGTCGCTAATCATATTTTAAAGCTCAGACTGCACAGATTGTTTGACCTACTGGTGATAAATACTGTGACATTAAGTGTCAAAGATTTTCTCAGATTGCTAAACTCCTACATAATTTCAATCTCTTGAAATATGCAATTGCAGATATTAGTTTAAAGCATTATACAGCTCAAACTCAGTAAAGTAGCCTAACAACTCTCGCCAAGGTCAAGATACAACAAATCCGCTCATACCTCGTCTCAGGATGTCAAATTGGTAAAGCAGGCTGGACGAGCGCCGGTTGAAGACCACAGGCGGGCGGCTGTTGTTCCGGCTCACTGCACCAATGCTAGACTGGTAGAGACTAGACTTGCCTGGCCGGTTCTCCTCTGGGTCCAGTCTACGGTTGGAGGGATCCCTGCGTGGGGAAGGAGCTGGTTGGTGTGGCTGAGCCTGAGGCTGTGAGTGGGGTGGACCCCTGGGTTTGGAGTTGGGGTGTCCATCTGGTTCACTCTGCTGAGGAGGACTGACGTTGGACTGGGGGTCCTGGTTGGTTTTCTGCACACTGCGGTTGTTGGCGGCTGCAGCAGCTGTGGCTCCTGTCAGTGGGGTTTTGGGAAGCAGACCAGCAACTTCTCCTCTGGTTTTCTCACTGTTGTGCTCCACCAGACGGTCATTCTTGTGGCCCTTTTTGCTCTTGTTGTGGGGACTGTGGTGGCGAAGAATGGGGGCCAGGTCACTGTGCTTTGGCCAGACTGCGGAGGGTAGAGGATGGAGGTTGAATTTGGCCTCACTGGTCTTGCCGCTCTTCTCGAGAAGTTCGTTGATGGGCAGGGATGGCTCTTTAACCACTAGCCGACTCTGGTTGCTTGGACCTGGATCCACAAAGCTGGTTTGACCCTTTTCTATAAGGGTGTACAGTTCTGGGTTGACACAAACATAAAATTAAGTCAGACATTTGCTTCATCTAGTTATGTTATATTATCAATCAATTATCAATTATCAAAGTTCCTCTGCTTCTACAATAAGCTATAACAATGGATCATTTAATTTACATGATAACTGTGGATGTGTAACTTTCTTTGCTTTAAGTCATAAACTCTGACAAATGTTTGTGTTGATACTTCAGTTGGAGGTTTATCAGTAACTTATTTCATTAGAACGTGACACTTGATTCTACAGTATGACACTCATTGACCTGAGCGTGCTGAGGAAATGTCTTGCTAGAAAAGAATCTACAGCCAAAATATTATTTTTTAAAATTAACCAAAGTCATAAAAGTGCCTAATCCATCAAAGATAGAAATTACGTCAACTGTTACTTACTTAGCATTTTATCTAAATCATATTATATAATTGTTTGGGGATTCAATATTTCCCTGTGGGAACGATGCAGATAAAATGACCTCAGATAAGTGTATCTGAAGGTTTTTTTGTTTTTTTGTTTGTTTGTTTGTTTTTTTAATATATATTTTTCACAAATAATAGAATGAGACTGATGGATATCCAAAGCTACAGACCCCTGTGTCAAACAGCAAATAAACCACAACAGAGCATGTTGTTGTAATATTATACTTTTAGAATTAATAGATCTAACTGAAAAAGGCAACATGCAAAACAAATGAGGGAGCATGTAAGAAAATCAGCTTTTCTCCAACACATAAAAATGTACAAAGCTACTAATCTGTATGATTCTGAGCGATACAGAATGTTTAGACTCACCATTGACAACATGCTCCTCTGTCTTGTAAAGAGGAAGCTCGAGAAACAGGAGAAACAGAATAATCCTTGTCATCCTGGATGTTCAGTATGGACACACGTTAAGGTCTGCTACAGAGCTTGGATCCCTGGGATTTTTATATGGGCTGCTCAGGAATGAGATGGGATGGGGTGGAAAAGGAGGAGGTGGGACGTCCCTAACACAGAAATAAACACTTTGACAGGACACTCCTTTCATTCATGAGTGGATTCAAAAAGACTTCTGTTGTTGTTTGGAATATCAGAGGGAAAAAGCTGCTCTGTGTAGATATTCTCTGTTCTTTGCAAAAAAGGATTTTAGAACTAGAGTTAGATTTTTCTTCTGGTATCTGGTGTCCAATATAATGTTCAACATGTCCTGTATTGATGGATTATTTGATTGTTTTTTTTATTATTATTATTTATTATCTTATTTTTCTTTATTTTATTTAGTTTTTAGTTTTTTATTTTGGACATTAGACAATTTGGTTAACAATAGAAAGTAAACTCTACTACTAGAGCATTTGCGAGCAGCAGTTTGCCTTAATGCCAGGTGGAGGTGACAGTTGACCTGAATGTATTCAGAAACATGAGTGCCCTCTGGTGGTCATATTGGGGAACTGCAGCACATCATTAAATTTGTCAAGCCGTATCCGGTGAGGTCATTGTTTGTCTCCTTTTCCCTGCTGTTCCATGTTTTACACATCAGTCAATATAGTAGTATATCATCAACTGGCATTTATAAATGGTTTGCAAACAGCAGTCGGCGTTCGTCATTGCTTCATGTGCCTGCACGCTGTGACTGGCAGAGGGTGTTTTCCAATTAGTGAACCAGTCTGAACCAAGCAGTAGCTGCTGATGTTGATAAATGAAGCCAATGAGCAAGTGCCAAAAACTGCAGTTCTTCACACGATCACCTGCAGCTGGCTCCAACAGCGAGTCAATCCCCATAGAACCCCATTTCAAAATGCCAACATAACAGCAGAAAAGTTTACTGCCTGCCCTCTGTGGCTAATTTACCTGTTCATGACAACTGTATGTGGAAATAAAACCTTTTTCACATCATAGTAGGTTATGGAATGGATTTTCCATCAAGCTTTTTGAATGCAATGTTTCAAAATAAAAACACCTTGATGAGAAACACGGCTACTGTCAGGTCCAGCATCACCCCAGCCTATCATCAAGACAAGCTTGAATTATTTGAACTCTTAAGTGTTGGAGAGTCTTGAGGGACCACCAACAACATGTGAGTTGAGGGTCTTGTGACAAACATCTGAGCTGGTGGTTTTACACAATACATAGTGGTCGCCGGTCTTGGCAGGATAATCTGGGTTTATTTAATTGTGATCTGGTGGTTACAGCAGATCATAATAATAATAATAATAATAATAATAATAATGATAATGATAATGATTACATTGGTCAAACCAGAATCAATGCAGAAATTATGGCAAACTCACACTTCTAGTAAATATAGAGCTACAATTAAAAGCTTTATACAGGGAACTTTATACACATACAGGGCATGCAATCACATTTCAAACAGTGTTGCACTGAATAATATCTGCTGCTGGTTTGTCTTGCTTGCTAAATAAGTTGTTTCATGCTGGAGTTAAACTGTGACTTATTCAAACTTTGTTGGCATTAATAGTTGAGGACTGGATCATAATGACCCCATACTACTTGGGTTTGGCCTGGCTACCACCGACTTAATTGCTGGTCACATTCAGTGGTCTTTTGACACTACGGACCACTTACTGACTTCGCTGCTTAGCAGATTATCCCTACATTCCATCGTTTAAATCACTGCAAGTCACATCAAGTCCTTAAAAGGAAGCTAAAGACGACCCAGATGGGACTCGAACCCACAATCCCCAGCTCCGGAGGCTGATGCCTTATCCATTAGGCCACTGGGTCATTACGTAGTTACCTCTGAAAAATAACCTTTATATATAATAAAAGGAGAGCGAAAGTGAGCTTTCGGGCTGATACTTCACTACCGAATATAGTGTTACACAGTGTTAAATGGAGAAAATCTCCGCCAGGGTACCATAGGTATTTCAGACATGGTCGCAATTGTCTTCTATGGAGCTTCAGTCGGTCCACAAAGATGTGGCAGTTTTATCTCGCGATACTGACAGTGGTTGCCTTTGACAACGGCCTTGTTGACTGAAGCGTTTTTGGCAACGGGGCAGCGCTTGTATGCGACTTGACCAATCAGAAGTCAGCGAAACTGGGCGGTATGTGCATGACGTCACATGTATTGAAAAAAAAAAAAAAATACAAGCGAGCAAGGGTAAGTATGTCGCACATTCTCTGTCGCCAAATGTGTATTTTCAACAGATTTGACGTTACTTGAATTGTTTAAGTTTTTGCCTTTACTACGAGTGTATAATCTATGATTCCCAGCGGGTTTTGGGGTGTTGGTTTACCAGACATGCTCAGTGTGCGATGGGCCACATGGTGTTAGATAACCGGCTTGGCTTAAAAACGAGCGGTCAGTTCACCGCTAGCTAGCTAATTCGCTGTCTCCTAGCTAGCGAACGTGAAGTTAGAACGAAAGCAGCCGTTGATACGAGCGTTTAATCATTAACGTTAAATTGTCACCTTTCGACAGAAACTGTAACGTTGGTGGAATGGCTTGTCTTACTCAACGGTCAGGAATGGCAGACTGCGGAGATCGGCTCAACCAGTTCAAAAATAAAGGGAAAGATGCGAATGTAAGCTCTGTCAGTAACACGTAGCAATAAAACATGGCTTATATTGCATAGCTACTCGTAGCATACATTAGATTGTCTGATATTTTTTTTATTGGATTTGATTTTTCAAGGAGCAAAGGCGCAGGAGAGCGGAAGTCAACGTGGAGCTCCGAAAAGCAAAGAAAGACGATCAGATCCTCAAAAGGAGAAATGTCCAGAGCCTTATAGACGAGCCAACTTCTCCTCTCCACGTGAAAGATCCCAACACACAGGTAGACCGCGGCTGATGAGTTTTGGGTCAGCTCTACTGCCCCCTTTCACACACAGATGTTGGCTACTTGTTTTGGGCGGGCCCCGTAAACAGGACGCACCTGAAATAAACAGAACTGATTTAGTTGGCTACGAATGAGCTACAACAGCCCCTATGCCGAAACCTGACAACCCTAAGTGAAAACATCAAGTTCAGTTGAACTTTAAAAAGGGATCAGCCTGCATTGCTTGTTTCCAGTGGTGTGATGGTTTTACCACCTGATTTAAGAGCCACTGTAAATCTTAATTTGTTACCATCTTATGAATGCTTTAGACTTGGATCATGTACTTCATAGTCTCAACAACCACAAAATAGTAGGCCAAAACTGTGTAACTTTCTTCTTTTCCTTTACAGTTGATTTGCATTGTCCTGATCCTTTAGTTCTGACCTAAACATAGTCAAGGCATGTTCCAGGTATTGTCGAGGGTTATTTTTAACTGCTGTTTGACCCAGGTTTACTGGGCAGATAAGTAATCCTCTTTTGTTTCTGTTGCCACAGCCTCCTCATCACTGGTCTGTGGAGGAGATTGTAGGAGGTGTAAACAGCCAGAATCTAGATCATCAGCTGCAGGCCACACAGGCAGCGAGGTAAAATAATTTTTAAAAGAACTTGGCTTCAGAGTTTAGATGTGCTAATGTAATGTACTTGTTCCCATTCTTGTTACTGTGACACACAGTCCAGATGACCAAAGACATGGTGGACACAGTGTCCCCTGTGTTGCCAGTTGAAGTTACTTACCCTTACCCTTAACTCCCCAACCGTGTTTTTTCCTGATGTACAGGAGGCTCCTCTCCAGAGAAAAGTACCCACCCATTGACACCATTATTGCTGCTGGCCTGATCCAAAGGTTTGTTAGTTTTTTGGCATTGTCTGAATGCCCCCCCATCCAGTTTGAGGCAGCTTGGGCCCTGACAAACATCGCTTCAGGCACCTCTGACCAGACCAGTGCTGTAGTGGAAGGAGGGGCCATCCCATCCTTCATCAGTCTGGTGACATCACCCCACCCGCACATCAGCGAGCAGGCCATTTGGGCCTTGGGCAATATTGCAGGTATTGTAAACTGACAACACTCAAAATCTCTTTCCATTTTGGTCATTTGTTTTCTGTTCTATTCCTCCATTACTCCATACTGCGCTGTTTATTTATATATAGCTCTGATGGGAGAATTTGTTGTTGTTGCTGAAGGAAGATCACTGTAAATGTCTTGTCCCCAACAAATTTAGGTGACGGATCCGACTATAGAGACCTAGTGATCAAACACGGTGGTCTCCAGCCTCTCCTAGCTTTGCTGGCAGCTCCTGACCTGTCTGTGTTTCCGGTGAGTTTGATCAAACATTATTACACTGCTGGGTTTAAGGGACAGTTTTATTTTGCATGGCATGAAAGCCCCGCTAAGACATAATGTTTTCTTTCCAGATATCTACATCAACTCTGTCTAGGTGCAGTTGAGACAGACTGCTGTCCACACTTGGCATCAAGATGCCAAAACTTTTATGGTGTAGGCTCCTATTAGTAGGTTAGTTAGTAGCCTATTAGTCACTGAACTGATCCTGAGACCCTGAGGTTGTTTTGTTTGGAGAGGAATAATGTTGAAATTTGTTGAAAACAACTTATTCTGTCTCATTTTTAGAGAGGCCTTTAAATAATCTTCAGTCTTGTCAGTATCACAGTATATGTTACTGTAACTGTCATGTTATGATTTAGATTTTTTAAAATAACACTTGACTCTTAACCCACTGTACCAGTCTGGCTACCTGCGTAACGTCACCTGGACCCTGTCCAACCTGTGTCGGAACAAGAATCCAGCACCACCCTTGACAGCAGTACAGCAGCTCCTTCCAGCCCTGGTGCGCCTCCTACACCACGACGACAGAGAGGTTCTGGCTGACACCTGTTGGGCCGTGTCCTACCTGACCGATGGCTCCAATGAGAGGATAGAGGTGGTGGTGCAGGCTGGCCTGGTGCCCCGCCTAGTACAGCTGCTTGCCTGTGGGGAGCTCTCCATCGTGGTATGTGTTGTTGCTTGTTTAAATCAAAAGTTAATTGTATGTGTCACATTTAAACCAGCAGTTAGTGCACTGTCTACAATTCTCATGCTCAGTTAGTACAACATAAAGATTCAAAGGAGATCTTCACTGATTCTAAATGATCACTGTTATCTCTCATAGATATTATGCCTTAATAATGAATACTACAGATAATTCAGATTATTGACTTGCCCTCCTTCAATTCCCAGACTCCAGCCCTGCGGTCGCTTGGCAACATTGTGACTGGGACAGATGAGCAGACCCAGAGTGTGCTGAATGCAGGTGCCCTGGTGATGTTCACCAACCTGCTGCGACACCACAAGCCCAACATCCAGAAAGAGGCAGCCTGGACATTGTCCAATATCACTGCTGGCAAGGACACCCAGATCCAGGAGGTTATCGATGCAGGCCTGGTGCCGATCCTAGTGGAGGTCCTCCAACAGGTCAGAATGCAGGAGCATATATACATTATTGTACTGCTATTATTGCATATATACCAGTTGTATGACTATGCAGAGGATGTCTGCTGCACATACATATTTTACTGTTTAAAGCACAGAATCATAGAGTTGTCAAGTATATTGACATATTAGGTAATAAAATCATTTATACGTACTTATATATAGTGTTTGTACTTAAATGTCACTATTTACATCCAAGAGACTTACAAACCAGTCATTAAAATGGACCTTTCTGTAATAATATATACATATTAATATAACCCGACCAGTATAGTCACGTAGCTTTTTTCCAACTTGTCTCTGACCTGCTGTGTGAGGCACTAATTTGGGATGATTTGATTTTTATTCATGAGGGCTCATTTACTAAATCTTTAGTATCTCTACTATGTCTATATATGTTTCTCTGTCCTACAACATCAGATGTCTTTTCTATTCAGGGAGACTATAAGACCCAGAAGGAGGCAGTGTGGGCTGTCACCAATTATACCAGAGGTGGAACTGTGGCGCAAGTGGCCTACCTGGTCCATTGCAATGTGCTGGGCCCTCTGCTCAACCTGTTGACAGCCAAAGACAGCAAATTCATCATGGTCATCCTGGATGCAGTCTATCATATTTTACAGGTATACTTACACGGCCCAGTTGCTGTCTTTGCAATGGAGTTGCTCACAGCAAGTTTGTCTTCACAATGAAATCAAAATGCAGCAAATGACACTCTGTGCCATGTGTCAGACTCTTCTGCCAGCAGACATTTGTTTTAATCTCAGTCATATTAAAGATTGAATATCGCACATAGATTCTTGACAGTCACAGATTAAAACAGAGTGGTCGCAGGTTCATCTCTTGGTGTGGGAACTAATGATTTTTTTCCTTTTTCCGCAGATGGCATACAAAACTGGTGAGATTGAGAAACTGTGCCTAATGATTGAGGAGTTGGGTGGTTTGGAAAAGATTGAGGCTCTGCAGTCCCATGACAACGAAGCTGTCTACAAGTCCTCGTTCAACATCATAGATAAATTCTTCTCTGAAGAGGTGAGTGTTTCTGACTAGCTGCACAGAAATCACAGCTAGATTTGGATAGATCAGTCCAGTAGGTGAAAGTGGACTATCCAGAGGACTTTGAAGAGTGGCTGAGATTATGAAGACCATCATCAGCGCCAGTGTTGACAACACCTGTATATGAGTGCACCCTGAATTTTAAATTCTTGAATTTTCAAGGACTTGTTTGCAAGGACTTTGTGAAGGCCTGTCACTCAGTGTGACACTGGGTAGTTTGTTACAGTTGTGATACGACTTCCTTAAACAGTGCAAGCTCAGCACAAATATGGAGAGAATTACAAGACCGCCCAAAAAAAAAAGTACAACTACATTGTCGATCATAAGTTTCATTGGCCAGCAGTCTTGGCAGAGGCAGCAGGGTGGAAGAAATTACTTGTGTAATTACTCCTTGCTATTTACTGTTGGCAAAGAATAAATGTGAGGTGTGGTGCAACATACAGTAGTCTGAGCTTTATGTCTTTAAGATCAGACAACTGTCATACAGTGCTGATTTTAATGTTTAATAGTAGTTTTGCTTTTCCTGGTCAAATCACTGGCAGAAGGCTTTCAAAATAAAACAATTTTGCTTGCATGATCTGCCTTCAATGTGCCACTGTTATCATCAAATGCTTCTCTCCTCCTGTCCCTCTGGTCTTTCAGAATAACGATGAGTCTGCGGTTCCCGAAACCACTGCAGAGTGCTACACCTTCCAGATCCCTGAAGACCAACGCACTTTCAAGTTTTAATATTACCTGCTTGCTCTTTGTAACATCAAAAAGGACATTTTTTTTTTTTTTTTTTTTACCTTGTTCATATTTTTGTATTTTTCTAGACATTTTAACCTTGTGCATAACAGTACAAGGACAAAATATCCCTGTTTTAAAGAAATGTTTATAAATAAATAGCATTCATGAAAATGTTTCATTATTGGGGGTGCAGGCTATGAAGAGGGAAACTAGCTTGGTTTTCTTTGGTAAAGCATCTAGAGGAGGTGAGACGTTAAATAGGGAGTGAGAGGTGATTCTGAATCCATGTAGCCACTAGGTGACACTGTGCTTATATTCTAGACTTGTGAGCCTATATATTATAAGCGACCCTGTTGTGGCCACAGTACATTGTAAACAGTTTTATGAATGAAATCTGTGCTGCAGTGCATTCACTGTATATTACAGTCACTATATGGCCATGCTGGCTCAACAGGGTGCAGAGAGGGACAGAACGAGACACAGAGTCATTTTTCACGCTGTGGATCTGCAACAACAGTATCTACCCTCTAGAAAAAGTCTCACTATGGTTATTAGTTGAATATGGCAGACCTTAAGTATAAGATCGCCATATTATAATTTATGAGATGCGTGATTGCAACTTGATGTTTGGCCCCAAGTGGCCATATCGTGTACACGTTTCACGTTTGAAGATATGTATAAGAAAACTCTCTTTTATAATGGATAATTTAGCCCTCCAAACGCTTTGATGCTCATTTCTACAATTACCCTTGGCTGTTTCCACTGTTACCGATAAATATTAATCCAGCATAAATACTCACGATTGATGTGTTTAGATTAGAAACTGAAACCACTCAATTATGTTTAGACTAACCATTCATAGAAATTCTTTAACTCGTTCATGTCGGCATAAAGTGCACCAAGCTGCCCGGAATAAGGCTGGATAAAGATGATTTCAAATTCAAAATAAAATCACCGAATCGACTCTGATGAAATGCTCCAAAGGTCTGCACTCGTCGAGGGTTTGTCGCTTTGGCATCTTTAAAAGGGTAGTCTTTCATCGTTTAAGTTTAATAGTAACACATGTGATTGCGATGTTGGTTGCTGATACACACTTTACAACAGAGCCGGAGTGAACGTGCCTCTAGTTTGCTTGCTGAAAATCTAAGATATTGTTTGATAATGCTTTTATTTTGAACGATTGTACCGGATGTGCTCTTTCTCTCCCTGACCCTGATTGTCCGCCTGCAGTAGCAGTCTTGACCATCATCACGATCAACTTCAGTTAAAGCACAGGCAGGGTAGACGCCTGCCTGAATGGAGAGGAAGCAGCTCACTTGATTTCCACCAGGATCCGTGGCTCGCGGCACGAAAGGCATTTAGGAATGCTATTTGCATTGTTAATTGAAAAGGGGCTAAAGTGAAAGTGTTATTCCAACGATGTGATTATGATACGATTACATTGCATACACAGTCAGCGTGATTTGCTATGGTGACACTACAAGCTAACCCCAAGCTAACAGAGGGATTGTTTTTGGAGATATCTTTTTGAAAAACGCATACGCTTACACATGAATTAGATATTTTTTGTGAATTTTCATCAAGCTGGAACACAAAGGGGAATGTCTAGCCAAGGAGTTAGGAGAAATGGCCCAGTGAAGCTGCGGTTGACAGGTAAGCGAATTTAAACCCCCCTCCTGCGCCGCACGGAGACGTTAGCAAGTTAGCATGCGAGCCAACCAGGCTAACTAAAATCTAGTAGCTACCGCTTAGACACTGGCGCAAGCCCATGTGTCTTGTGTGACATGAAAATGTTCAACTCATGTTCTATTTTATGTTATATTATTACCACGTTTCATTGCTTAATTCAGCTGAATGTGACTCACGCCAACGCACTAAGCATCGGAAGGAGCCTTGTTCGTTAGCAAACATTAGCTGCGACAACAACGCTGTTTATGATGTATTAACCTAGCTGGCTAACATCACTTTTGGCTGGTTATCGCTTCAGCATCATTATTAATGGGTTTCTTCCAAAGATCGTTTTGCATGAAATACTTAAGATTGATATCGGTATTTCTGTGCTAATGTCCATCTGTGCCTATAGTCGGTCATGGTAATTTTTAAGGTTATTTTTAACAGTTCCTTAACCATCATTTAAACACAACTACATCTAAGCATTAATCATAAGGACTTGTCCTCTTCTGTGTAGACATGTGCCAAGTACATTTCAGGAGGTAGAGGACATACTGTGTGTGGCTTCATACATGGGGTTTATTAAATGTGGAGTCACAAAGAACATTTTTTTTTTTAAAAAAAAGCAGACATCGTGTCACATATTCTGGTGCTATTCCCACTGACCTTCATGTATATAATGACTGTCATTGTGGTGGTCATTAAAGAATAATAGTGGAACAGCACTGACGTTTTATGCACATATATCTGCAGTATGTCCATTTTGTTCCAAGGGAAACGTTTTCTGGTTTGCTATGAAGAGCTGTGCATTTTATGTTTAACCTGTATGGATGGATTTATGCTGAGACCAGACGAATCCATCTTTTTTGTATTTTCCTAGTGGCATCAAATGATAAATCTGACTGCGGAAATCTTGTTTTAAGACTCACAGCAGTGTGGTATAACTTTGAATTCCCATGGCATAGCTTTGGCAGGTGCTCTATCATGCTATGGTTTTTGGTAGGATAAGACACATCATGTGAATGAAGTGTCTTCTCATTCAGCAAACTGTGCTACAAGTGAACAACAGGTTCATTTACCTCGAAAGGTCGAGTAATACGGTAAAGAGAGATGACTTTCAAAAATCAAGCCTACCCAGATGTCCTTCGTTTTCAGCAGCCCTGGATTCCCCCCCATATGGGGAATGGTTTTAAATGGGCTGCCGTGGTCTTCAGACGGAATCCCAGGAATGTGAAACCTCAGAGGAAATGTGAGTCTTTCCCAGTCATAGACACATCCTCTGTCTGTCCTTCACTAGAGAGAAGGGATAAGGGAAACTGTGTGTGAGGGGGGAGATAGAAATTAGGTTTCATGTGGCAGAGGGCGTCCAGAATTATTGCTCTCGGTGATGATCAGTGATGTTAAGTCTACATTTAGACTTGTGCATTCATTTAAGCTTTACATGTGTTTAGTTGTGGCCACACTTGATTTATGTGTCTGAGACTGTGTGCGTTTAGACCTAACATTGCATACCAGCCCAAGTCCAGTTTTACTCTGTCTGCTCTGTGGTTTCTTTCATAGTTTGCATGTTTTTTTTTTTTGTTTTTTTTTTTGCTTCCTCTCAGTGATAATTAGAATTGCTTAAGCCAAAAGCTGGAATATAAGGAAATTAATGGATTTAGAACAATTGTTGTGCTCCATTGCTGAGAACAGTTTTTCTCAAAATTTGGGTTTTCTGTTCATATACCAGTTAATTTGCTAAACAATATGAATAGGCTGAGGGGTCAACAAGCCACAGTGTTTAGATCTTGTGCCCAGACAAATAAAATGGAATTTTTTTTATCTGAAATGAGATCGCTTCAGAAAGATTTACCTGCCATGCTTGTTGGTATCATCTGAATGCATCTGTTATATGCAGCCCTTTGCCTTACTGCCATTTCCCAGCCTTCATTCCTCCTGGCCACCATACATTCTCTCTAAGCAGGAGCCAATCAAATCACAGTAAAACAATGGCTCTGTATCAAACAGGTTCTTTGCCTCAGAATTCCATTGTGATTTGAATTCTGTTACATAATTCTGAATTTCAAAGTCAATCTTTTTTCTGGCTTGCTTGTACCTCTTCAGTGAATTTCTGTATGCTTGACCTCCAGCTTTTGCTGATGTCTGTAAGTGGCTACAAGTTTTTGCAGAAGCAGTGCCAAGGCTAAACACTGTGCTGTGACCAATAACACATATCTATTTACAACTGGGGCAAGTTATGTACCCTTGCAGAAGCTCTTACTTTATTTCTTTTCATTTTGATATTTCAGCCACAAATCTTCACTTTATTTTCAATTCTTCTCAGATGAAAGTAAAAAAAACAAACCAAACCAAAAACATGCATTGGTAGTACTGATGCAAACTGAAAGTCAGCCACATTACGTTTTTCTTCTAGTTCTTTTTCTTCTGTTTCCTCACGATAATATAAAATTGGGCTGGTGTTGGTCTTGAAATTCTCCCCCCACCAAAGTGAAGCCTTTCCTAGACAGGAGTTACACAGACAGCTCAATTTGAAGTGTGCGGTTATAGTTTGCCACCTTCACTGGATCACCTCTTGTCACAGCAGTGGATTAGAATTTATGCAGGGTGGGTTTACACACACTGCAGGATTTTGACCGGAGTCATCCTCAGTTGAGTCATCCCACACTGCATTCAAATGCCACCTTCTAGATTCCTACAAAGACATTTTTAGAGCTCCTCCTTATGTCTAGAACATTTATCTGGGACAGCTGCTCTTTGATGCTTAAATTAATAATAAAAATAAACTTCCTAGCTTGAATTTGCTGGTAGGCGGTGTGTTGTAATGTCCCCATAGAGCTTGCTGCCAAGCTTATAAAACACAGCAATCTTGGATTTCAAGAGCAGTTATTCCTAACACTGCAGGGAGCCGACAATCGGTGTAGTTCCCCCACCATCTCCTGTGCCGTGAGACTTGGTGTATGATTTAGTTGAACTGAACAAGAACAGGGTGTTTTCCCTCACTTTCCCTCACTGGATGGAATCCGGAGTTTCTCAAAGGTGAACGACATGAAATGTACAAGGGGATGAATCCATCTCTCACCCCCTTTTTCAAATATGGCCTCTTGGCTGCACTGTGCTGTCACTGCCTCGGCTGTGAGGAAGGGAGTCTGTCTATGTGATCCATTTCCTCCATTAGCCTCCAGTTGGCATGCAGCAAGCAAGGAACGACTGGAAGAATCATCTCAGGATTCTTCCTGTTCTGTGTGAGCGCGTGATACTCAGGCAAGTGAGGAAAACCACATATACATTTTTCATCTATTCTCATGCTTTGTGCGTGTGTGCATGTGGCGCGTCCCTCATTCTAACATTTTGGGAAGCTAGTGCTGGAGCTTATGTGTGTGTTGAAAGGGGTGGGGGGGTTAAAGCCAGGAAGCTGGTGATTAAGATAAAGATCCAGCCTCTGTCCCTGGTCCAGCATTAGCATCGTGCCAGAGTGCATTTTAGGGGAAGTTATGAGGGACCACTGTCTCAGCATTCACTGTCAGCTCACAGAAAGTACAGCTGTGTGTGTCAGCTTGTTTGTATGTGCAAGTTTGTGTTCTCAAAATAGAAGACAAACGTACACTTTCCGCGTAAATGCACACAAATGCACTCATATACAGAGTTGAGGTTCCACAGGATGTACTGTCAGCACGCGATGCTGAGCTAAATTTGGGCTGTCGGATTCCTAAAATATAAGAAATTAATGTTGCAAAGAGTGCACTATGGCACTATTAGAATTTTAGGTTATTTTGCCCACATGAGGCAGCTAGATATTCTGCATTATGTAAAAAGCTTTTTTTCACATTAGAATGTGAGAAGAATTAAAAATTGTATGATGAGAGATGAATTTATTCTGTTAAATCGTCGATGTATACTTCCCTTTTCTTGGATTGGAGTAAAGGAGCCAGAAATGAGAGGAATTAAACACAGGCATTTGGAAATAACTCTCACTGATAGGTCTCCTGAATTTGGCAGGAATGGTAGGTAGACATATTCCTTTATATTTTGCCTCCAGTTTTGAATCTTAAAACCAGTCTCACAAGTTACAACCATCTCTGACTCACTACTTCATCCTCACCTTGAACAGATTAGATTGGTGGTATTAGGCTGCTTGCCAGTTTTGCTGGCCTCCCTGCATGATTTGAATGAAAGCTGATTACAATAGCAATAGTCACACTTAATTAACACATTGTGGGCAGCTGGTAGTGCGGGGACTTGGACTATGCATGTGCTGTGGTGTAATTTAGTTTGCTAAGTCTAAACTGTTTCATTACCAAGTGGCTTTTTTTCCCTTTCAGACAATACAAAGTTTTGACAGTTGAAATGTGGACGAGAGTTCGTAATTATGATTCATCAGCACACAATGGACGTGAGTCATGCAGTGACGTGCTTGTGGTGTAGCTCCCTGTTTTATGTATCCCTGGCACCAGCTTAATTTAGGAACAAGTAATGCTCCGGCATAAAGTGCAGCTTGACCCACTTATGAGGTAATTAATAGGCACTGCTCAGAATCCCTGATTCGTGCAGAAGTTGCCTCTAACTGTTCTTAAAATTTTCACCAAATTTATCTCCATTTTTGTTACCACACGTGCACTGAGAAACACAGGGTGAAAAAGATTGCCTGCACCTACAACATGATGATTTACTGGTGTATTTCTTGAAAACAATATATTGGACCTCAGGCAGGATGAGAGAAGGTAATCTGCTTGTCTGCAGCCTCAAACCTGTGACCTAAGGAAGAACCCATGTAGAAGATTGCTCACGAACCTGAGCTACCCAGACCCTCACATAAGTAAGCCTTAGCTGTTCAGTATGCACCTCTTATCTCTACAACACCACACCGAAAATGCAGTGTGTTGTTTGTGGAGGTCATTGGGCGATCCGTCTTCGCAGTCCACTGCCTTTTTGAAGTCTGAGGTTTGATGTTTGGACGGTTTAAGCCAGCCTGCACAAAAGTATGATGTGTTCAAGCCTACGTGCCCATTTCCATACTGCTTACCTCTGGGTTTCCTCTGTCTGGAATCAGACACTTCCTACTTTACTTGGCTCTTGGATTTTTTTTTCCAAGCCTGTCCATCAGTGCGATTTCTGAACAAGCAGTGGAGCACAATGTGTTACTCTTAGAGATTTGAAGGGAGAGTATATATATGTACACACAGATGATTGTAAGAGAATAGATCTTTTTTTCATCTCGGTGAGTGTGTACCTATACTGTGCAGTTGTGTTTGGAGGCCTGTTTGTGTTCTTCATCTCAAACATTTTACACTTGATCTGCCAAGACAAGCGAGATGCCCAAGTAGGGCAGGCTCCGCTGCTGTTGTCAGCCCTTCTGTCATCATCCCTCCTTCCATCAGCTCATCTGATGTTCGCAAGTTTATATAAAATAAGATAATCCTTTTATTAATTCCACATCGGCCAATTTGCAGTGTTGGAGCAGCAACTGGCAACAGGTTAGTAACATGATATAATGGTATAAAAAGAGCATCACAGAGAAGCTGAGCCTGTCTGAAGTAAAGATGGGAAGGGGTTTACCACTCTGTGACAGACTGCACTGGCAAATTAAGCAACAATTTAAGAATAATGTTTCTCAACATAAAATTGCAAAGAATTTGGAGATTTCATTGTCAACATTGTCAATAACAGAATCAGAATCAGAATTCCTTCATTGATCCCTGAGAGGAAATTGTTTTTGTTGCAGGTGCTCCTTACAAGAATAGATATAATATATAGAATAAAATTAGAAAAGACAAGAAAAGAATATATATATATATAAACAAAACAAAATATTTATACTCAGCCTGCTGCCCCAGCACGCAACAGTGTAGAGAATAGCACTAGCCATCACAGACTCATAGAAAGTCCTGAGCATAGTCCGGCAGATGTTGAAGGACCTCAGTTGCCTCAGAAAATAGAGATGACTCTGGCCCTTCCTGTAGAGAGCGTCAGTGTTCTTTGCCTAGTCCAGTTTATTGTCAATATGTACCCCAGGTACTTGAAATCCTCCACAATGTCCACACTGACCCCCTGGATGGAAACAGGGGTCATTGGTGCCTTGGTTCTCCTTGGTCCACTACCAGTTCCTTAGTCTTTGTCACATTTAGTTGCAGATGGTTCTGCTCACACCATGTGACAAAGATGTCCACAGCAGCCCTGTACTCATCCTCATCACCCTTACTGATACATCCAACTATTGCAGAGTCATCAGAAAACTTCTGGAGGTGGCAGGTCTCTGTGCAATAGTTGAAGTCCGTGGTGTAGAGGGTGAAGAGGAAGGGAGAGAGGACAGTCCCCTGTGGGGCCCCAGTGTTGCTGACCACTCTGTCTGACACAGTGTTGCACGCGCATATACTGTGGTCTGCCAGTCACGTAGTCCACAACCCAGGACACTAGGGTTGGACACACCCACCGACCGACCGACCGACCGACCGACCGACCGACCGACCGACCGACCGACAGACCGACAGACAGACAGACAGACAGACAGACAGACAGACAGACAGACAGACAGACAGACAGACAGACAGACAGACAGACAGACAGACAGACAGACATGATTCTGTAGTGGACATCACTGCATGGGCTCAGGAACATTTCCAAAAATCGTCATCTGTGAGCACAGTTTGTCACTGCATGCACAAATCCAAGATGAAACTTTACCATGCAAAGAGGACACAATATATAAATTGGATCCAGAAACACTGCTGCCCTCTCTGGTCTCAAGCTCATTTGAGATGGACTGAAGCAAAGTGGAAAACTGGTCTAACGAGTCAAAATGTGAAATTCTTTTTGGAAATCAAGACCGGCGTGTCCTCTGGGCTAAAAAGGACTATCTGAATTGAAATTGAAGTTCACTATTTCAGTGTGCCACTACTATTCCCGCATGGTATTAAATCATCCAAGCAACTACTGTTGGATTCATATTAACAAGCTTTTAACTCAGAATTGTAGGAGTCAGTCCATTAGCTAATTGTTCACTTTAACCTTTCCTTGCAGACCTGCAGACAGTTCATTGTCACTAGCCTGGATGTTTTAAGGAATAGTAATGGATAGATGCAGTCAGCAGTTGCAGATGTGTATGATATACAAAAATACAAATATTGACTCATTGAAATTAAATTGAAAGTTCGGGGTCTCATTAAATGTGCAGGTTCATTTCAAATGGGAAAAATACATGGCAATGCGTCATTCATGTGCTTTTTACTATAATACAACTGTTGCAATCTAATTACAAAATAAGTGCAATCTTGATAAAACATACAAAACACAGGACTGTCTTGCACCAGTTACAACATGGGCAGTTTTTCTAAAGGTAGTGAGAAGTCTGGCACAAGAGAGACTCCTTTGCACTGACAATATGCAAGGTTTTTGATTTTAATAGCCTGCATTTAAAGACCAAAACACAGATGTTTGTCAGTCTTTGCTTGAATCTGTTGCCTTTGGCGTCTAAGCCAGAAGTCAGTGCCAAAGTGTAAACCAGTCTTAGTCTGTGGAATTTCTAAGAACCTGTGTGTAAAATACACACTCTGCAGTAAGCCTAATTGGGCTCGTTAATTACCTTCATTTCATTTGCAGCAAATGACTCAGTTTGGCTGGCTGTGGATGTTGTACTGAATTTTTCTCTTGTATAAGTACTCAGTATTATAGATTATTCTGAAAGAGATGATACTCCTGTTCCTGTGTGTGTCTGCTTGAACTTGCCTGTAGCGCTAGTTTGGGGTCACTGTGTTGTGGTGAGGTTTTGTAGTGCAGTACAGATCTCTATACCCAAACTTCCTCTGCCTCTGTTTAGTCTGCATTACTAGCATGTATTTCAATTTACCACACACACTAAACAGGTTGTGTACAACCATTTGGTGTTCACGTGGCCATCGTCATCATATGGAAACGTTTGTATTCACTTTGTGATGAAGCTGTTCCAGCTGTATTTATCCTTTCTGTTATCAGTATATGTAAAACGAAAATACAGACGACAAGGATTTTTAAACAGAGTAGGCAAAATGATGTTGTGCATTTTGCTTAATTTGTGGTGAAAGCATGAAAAAACTCTCACTGTGCATGAGGTAATCCTAAGCAACAAAGTTATATATCTGACCATATCGTCACTTGATATCACAACATGTCTCAACTCAAAGCATGATGTGTGGTCATTTGTGTTATTTTACCTCCCCAAAGCAAGCAAAATCTTATACAAAACGCATGTGGCTTACTGACTGTATGATACTTAAGTTTTAAGGTTTTTAAGTTATCCTGTATTGATCCTAGTCGAGAAATACTTTGTCTGTGTTTAACACTTCCTGAATATTAGAAGCCGTGGGCAGCCACTGTGCAGTACTTGGAGAACATCTCCAGTTCTGAGGCATTGCCTTGGCAGGAGAATTAACCAAACACACATGCTCTTTAAATAATAAATGCAGAATAGTTAAGATCACCTTGTGGTTCAGCAGTACTATTGTAGGCTGACCTATTTTCCTTCCTTTTCCAATAATCTGCAGACATTGAGCCAGAGTCAGTGCAGCATTTATCTAACCCATCGCTCACCTGCCCAGCGGTAGCGTAAGTGTGGCTGTGATGATAGCGCACAAAAGACAGTCTTTGCTTTTCATCTGAGTAACACGATGTATAATTAACAGCAGAATCTCAGTAAGATAGATGTTGAAGTGTAAGATAACTTAAATCCACAAATATTTCATTATTGCAGCCCCTGAATCCAAGTATTTACCAAGAGCCCCAATTTTCCCCCTTTCCTTACCCTGTTAATCTTCAAATTGCTCTGTGAAATGAACCCCTTGGTATATTTTTTTGTTTTGGAGTTTGCCATTGCTAATGCTGATTTACAGGGATGTAATTTCATAATGTGGGTGAAAAGGGAACGCGGAGCTGTGGTCATCTCAGTTTGTCTTCTGTGCTCAAGTTTCATGCTGTGAGGGAACACTCGGTTCTCTGGTGTGTTGAATCATACCATCTCATTTCATTGATACATTTGCTTTCCGTTGACCTGTGGATATTTCTATTAGGTTTAGCACATTTAACATAAGCACAGCACAGCACAGCACAGCACAGCACAGCACAGCACAGCACAGCACAGCACAGCGGACACAAAGGAGCATTGCTCTGGAGAGATGTTAGCTGTGTGCTGCTGGTCAATCCTCTATAAATTCTACTACTACTTGATATCCGATCAAGCTATAATAGTTTTGAAAAATGACTGTTAAGAATGACAGATTCAACCTGGCTAAACATTTTTACTTTCTTTGTGTCTCTACACAACTCTGTATTTTAGGAAGAATTTGGCATATGAGGAGACTGTGCCGAAATCTCACAGGGTGCTGCCAGTCTCATAACTCAGCTTTACTGTCCTCCGCTCATGACCTGCATTTTACCATGTTACACACAGGGAGGTTACGGGCTTTCTACCTGACGATAACCTTTTCTGCTCAGTGAAAATTCACAGATTATACAATGTATTGTATAAAGCATGCATTTATATTATTCTTTTCATCATAATATAGCCTCTGAATATGCTTTTTTTGTAGATAGCTTTGTTCTGGGACTGGTTGTTTCAGTCAATCCTTACTTTTATCTGCTTTTTAAATTGCTTTTGAACTTGGTGGCATCAGTGTACTTCTGCGCAGGAAAATGGAAAGACTGAACACCTCACTATTGCATAACAGCCTCTGACTGGATAGGAGGTGGTCTTCAATATGCAGAATACATTAAACTTTCCAAGTGCTTCAGGAGGATTTTCCTGCAGAGTATATAGTGGCAGAGGAAGAAGAAGAGAAATATCACCTTTTCTTTTCATGTGCCTTGAGCATAATATTTCTGACAGCCTCTGAGAATTATGAGGGGAGGCAAAAAACCTGAGTCTTAAAAATTTAATTTGGAACATATGAAGAGGCAGGTAATTGGTCTACAAATGTGTTTTTCTGCAGTGTTGCTCTTGCCCTTTCCTGCACCCTGCCTATCCGCCTTACGGTCACTGTCTGAACTCTATCTCCCCACAGCAGCCTCTCATGTGTCTTTGCATCTTGCATTTCTCTCTTCAGTCTTTTACTCTCTCTTTTCTTTTTTGAACAGGATGTCCCTCATGTCTCTGTCATTTCTCTCTCTTCCTTCCTCTCCCTCACTCACCCCAGGATCTAGTCCAGACAGCTGACAGACGACTCCACCGGTGTGGCTCCAGTGTGGTGTTTGTTTTTTTTTTTTTCTTTCTTTATCTGTTCTCAGCTTGTAATGTTCACACATGCGTGCACACATGCATACACAGACGCACACACAAACTTCCTGTGCTGGTCCCTCAACACAGTACAATACTTAGTGCATGTCAGAGTTTGTTTGGGGACCCTAAGGAGTTTGTGAGGGGATTCCAAAAGTAATGCATTCATTCTGCTTTTATTTCCTAGAAAACATATAACAAATATTTACACTGCACGCCACTTAGTTACCTTATACAGTGTCGATAGTTTAACAATTTAATGCCAAATCAAGAGAGCATTATACCAAATCAACAAAATAATTATGTATATTATAATCAGAAATCTTTGACAAATGCTAAACAGCTAAAACTTGGCCAAGAATCAAAGTAATGCTATTTAAAGAATGTTATCGTCTCATGCTAAGCCTCAATCTCTATGAGACACTGTGACGCCTCCTCCAGTAGAGCAATGTTTAGTACAAGTGTGCAGTGTATTAAAGTTAATGAAAACTGAAAGTAGAAGCAACAGCAACAGCTCTGTTGTTAAAATTCAGGAATAATAATAATAAAACTGAAACGACTTCAAAACTAAACTGAACTATATGTGTGTGTGTGTGTGTGTGTGTGTGTGTGTGTGTGTGTGTGTGTGTGTGTGTGTGTGTGTGTGTGTGTGTGTGTGTGTGTGTGTGTGTGTGTGTGTGTGTGTGTGTGTGTGTGTGTGTGTGTGTGTGTGTGTGTGTGTGTGTGTACATTTTTTTTTTGCACCCAATATCAAGTATTTTTCTCTTCATTCCTTGAAAATGAAAAATGTCAGTGTGCAATGTCAAAGAAGACCACAGATCTACCACTGTTGACAGGCTAGAGTTGTAAATATTAACTTGTTTCTGCCTGTGAGTAAAGAAAAGTCTTTTCACTGCTGAAGCAGGAAGGCAGGTTAAACTTCAACGATCACACTTTCCTCCCCCTCACTGTTCTCCTGCTACTGTTTCTGTGGTCAGACGGCCCACCTCTGTGTGTGTGTGTGCGTGCGTACGTGCGTGTGCGTGCGCATATCCGTGTGTGTGTGCGTATCCGTGTGTGTGTCTGGTAGACCACTCAGCATTTCTACTGTATGAACATGCAAATAGTCTGTGTTTTCAGTTCAGTTTCAGTGTGGGAAAGAGATGGTCAGAGGATGTGAATGATGCAGTGATTTTTATTGTGGGATGAGGATCAAGTAGCTCGAATGGCGCCATTGTGGCACACCATCCCACTCCTCTCTTAATATAATCACAGTAACAGCAGGATTTCCCACCTTTTTTTACAAAGGAGCAGAAGTAAAGAAAGATGATTCCTTCTATTCTCACTCCAATAATGCATTAACAGTGAGGGATTTGACCCCTCAATCACCAACAAC
The DNA here is from genome assembly GCF_039877785.1 of Chaetodon trifascialis. Lineage (NCBI taxonomy): Eukaryota > Metazoa > Chordata > Actinopteri > Chaetodontiformes > Chaetodontidae > Chaetodon > Chaetodon trifascialis. The sequence goes on from NC_092057.1 coordinate 17,587,346, forward strand.
AGGTATTTTTTGATACCAATTTCCCCTACTTCAATTAAAGTACTGTCCCCTTTTGAAGTTCAGTAGTTGGATTATTGCACCAAGCTAAATGGTGGTCAGGTTATTTCCATTTTGTGTGCTTCTGGGTCACACATCACCACTCTGCACTGCCAGACAACAAAAAGATCTGGACTTGTCGTACAGACTCTGACAGGCTCAGCTGAGTTTATGTGTACACAGAGATATGGAAAACCACTCCAACCTAAAGTAACCTCCCTACATGTCATTCATACTCAGAGTGACAGGAAACATGGCAAGGACTGCCCCATCTCTCTCTCTCTCTCTCTCTCTCTCTCTCTCTCTCTCTCTCTCTCTCTCTCTCTCTCTCTCTCTCTCTCTCTGGCATTAACTGTATGTTAGACATATTTAAAACATAGACACATTTAATATCTTGTCTCTTCCCCAATGGCTGTGGCATATTGTCAGTGGATGGTGGGCCTGATGTGATTGGTGATATATGGGCAGTCATATGCCATTACATACAAGAGATAGCTGTCTGTATGACGCATTATCTGTTTGAGACAGCAGAGTGCGACTGATTCAACTTAATTTCACAACAGTCTAACTCGCGTATATACCAGTTTCAAACTGCATCTGTTTGAGCTTGAAACTGATATAACAACAGTTTGTTCAGCACACTGGCTGTCCCTTGTTGCTTTCAGGTTTGCAGAATGAGATGTACGGCTGGCATGTTGTATTACCCAGGGCTTCATCTCTGCCTCCCTCCATCACCCCTTTTATCTTTATCACCATATTCTCTCTTTCATTACTACAGTTCTCTTCTTTTATTGCTCTCTTTTTCACCTCTTGGTGCTCTCTGGATCACCTCCACGGCCCAACCTCCGAATACTGTTTTCCACTTAATCTTGCGCATCATCTTCCTCTGCCTCGGTCTTCTCTCATCTTCTTGTTTCTAAAGGCTAGTAGTCCAGACACAGATACTTAGTGAATGAATCTCAGCATCCATATGGGAACACACACACACACACACACACACACACACACACACACACACACACACACACACACACACACACACACACACACACACACACACACACACACACTCTCTCCTGTGGGAATGATATAGTAGTTGTGGTTTGAAGCACCTACTACCACTATTCACACTACTTAGCATGTACATCGCCACACAAATACATACAGTACTTGTTTGAGCAGCTTTGACTGAAAGTCAGCATCTAAAGATCGTTACGCCATAAAATAGCTGATAATGGTTAAGTTTGAGCCAAGATTGTCTAAACCCACATTTTGGCATTTTCTCTGCCTATGTTCTTGTTTGGAAAACAGCTGCAGGCGGTAATTGCAGTTTGGGTGAACCTCAAACCTCCAACACACATGATCAGCAACACCCTCTCTCTTCTTTTGTCTCTGCCTTAGCCTCATATCAATGCAAGGAAAACCCTTTCTAGTCCAATCACACAAGGTTTGATCTCGTGTGAATCACATGCAGTGGTCTCTTGGATTAAAAAGTGACAGCCCTGATCTGTTCTGTCAGATGTACATGAGCCAGGCGACTTAAAAAGGCAGCTGCAACGCCTCATATTTAGACACAACATTCATGCACCTAATGAGTCATATGGGAATGACTTTACTGTGTATGCTATTACACCCCACTGTATTTATGTCAAACTTCAATCTGTGTGCTTCCTCTATGCATATCCCATTTACTTTGTGACTCACTCTAAAGATGGCTTGACTCCCTCCAGCTTATTTCCTCCCCCTTAATTCTTTTATATCTTTATCCCTCCCTCTGTCCTTTTCTCTCTGCTTCATGTAACCTTTCTTCCTTGGTTTCATATGATCCAGTCTCTCCATCATCAGTATGTGGCAGCTTGCCTCCACCTAAAAACTCACTTAGCTAATTCCCTTTGTCCTCTAAAGGCATCACCTCTTACTGTAATGGCAAAGGTTGGCCAATTTTGTGCATTTTGTCTACGGGTAGATGGATTGGGTTGTGCAACATATAGTTTATTCTTGTTTCCTAAAAAGCATTTCTCAGTTGACTTTCAATGCAGCTATAAATAGAATAGGAGAAAATTGGTAACCCCGTTTTTTATATGTGGCACTATAAAGTTCTGATACCTACATTTGATTTGATGGTGTCATTGTTGCTCAGTTCTAATATAGTAATGTGATCCCAGGCCTCATTTCAGGAGGAATTTATTATAAACCAAAGGAAGCAACGAAAATTGTCCCTCCTATTTCAGAGGGGCATTCATGTTGATAGATGGCTTTAGATACTGCAGATAAACAGAACATAAAATGAATGCAACACAGCTCAATGAAGTTGAAGAGGCTGGAATTTAGTTGGATGGCAGGCAAATGTCAGCCAATAAGATTTGAGCAATTCACATGAAAAGGTTTTGAGACATCTTCCTAATAATACGACTGTGGTGATTTCAGTACAGACTTGTAAGTCAGTTTGACAAATGATAAATATCCCATCTGCACAACATAAATTTCCAAACTTTACTCTGGTCTACTTTGCTCATTCTTGTCTCTCTCTTCTCTCCTCTGTCATCTCCTCTTATCTCTTTCCGCCATCCCTGCTACTCCTCCCTTAGTGTTTCCACTGTTGCCAAAATGTCATCACTGTCAAAATTCCTTCGTCCAAATCAGCTTCTCCTCTTTCTTTCCCTCCCTCTTCTTTCCCATATTCCTCTCCCTTTCTCCCCCCCTACTGTCTGCATTCCACAGATTTGTGACTCTAGATAGACCTCTCTCCACCCCTCCTCACATTCCTCCATCGCTCCTTCTCCATTCTACCGTAGATTCCTGCTTCCAGATGAACATTTTGTTTTTACCTTCTCACCCCTCTGAGACCCAACCCTCCTCCTCTGTGTAGTGACTATGTTCCACTCCAGATTCCTAACTCCGGATTGTTGGCGTCTCCTTGGGGAGCAGAGGGGAGTGGAAGGAGGAGGGGGAGTGTCAGCTGTAGACTGCTGGCCTCTCAAATGAATGACATAATTGGCATCCAAAGCATTCACTGGCTGTAGAAAGGGTAGGAGGTTGGGAAATCGAGGAATGGCTTTCCAGAGGAAGTGCAACGTAGATTAGATACCCAGTTTGGCAACACTGCCCAATTTTAGATACCCATAAATGCTAATTCATACAACAGCATCATTATTTTTTCCAGCTTGTATTTGCCGTAGCAAAATAAAGTTGGTCACGTACACACAGTGTACTTGTGCTTGACAATTTGCCAACATGTATTCTCTGTATGTTCTAGTGAGTGAGCGAGCCCGCCAGGGAGGCGTGAGGACGGGAAGAGGAAGTGTTTTGTTTAACTGTTGAACAATGCTGTGAGTGAGACAGCATGGGGCTGTAGCAAGAGTCAACAGGGGAAAAGGTGAAGGATGTGGGCCTTCCTTTTTAAATCTGAATGACTGTCACTAATTGCTCAGGGGGTGTGTTTGGAGCATGTTTTCATAGGGCCCTATATATAGATAATAGAGATTTGAAGAAGTGTTAGAGCCCACATTGACTTCAACCAGGAAAAGTGTGCGTGTAACGGTAAGAGCAATTAAATTCTGGTTTTTGCCACATGCACATTTAATCATTTGGTAACCTAGATTGAGGAGTAGCGATGTCCCTTCAATGTGTGATTTTTTACAGCCTATTATTAATCTTCCCACTTTGATGGTGTTTTGGTACAATTTTCTTTCAGTGAGGCTACCTGAGGCCTACAGTAAAACATCGTTAGCATAAATGTATATTTGTGTGGATATGCATGTAGTTTTTAGGTTATCGCATGCCTAAAGGAAGCAGTCAGCCCCAATGAAAGATTCATGCTCATGATGAACTTGTTGGTAGACAGCCACATTTCTCATGGTCACCCTTTTAACAGGGTGCGGTTGTTTTGGCTTCTGGGAAAAATGCCTTGTTAACTATCTGTGATCAGGAGGAGCCGATTTGGCTCAAGGTGGAAATGCTATAACATTAATTGTCGTATTAAATCTATGGTGATAGATTGAATGGCTAATGTAATGGCTGCAAGCAACATGACTAACACTTGATAAATCAGTGTTAACAGTTTCACATAAGACAGCTGAACATAAATAACGTACCCTGTCTTGTTTAGCGATGATCCACGTCGTTCGTGGTGTTTCACCGGACCTTTGCGAGTGGTTAACCTAGCAAACAACCATAACCGAAACGTCAACATTCAGCACCGTGATGCTGAAAGTTTATTGCTCGGTGGAAACCCTTGAAAAAAAAAGTAGAGTAGAACGACGTCTGAATGAGCAGGTAGTTGTTATATCTCCTGCCCCAGTAGCAGCGAAACTTTCAGTTTAGTTGAAAAATCGCTCGTCTTCATATTGTAAGGGTCACATTAAACATATGTTCAGATTTTCTGTTTATACCTTTCTCTTGTAATCTCACCTAAACTTGCCCAGTAACTTTCTTTCCTCTCATCCACTGCAGTTTTCACTTCCTGCCCTCTGTCTGAATTTAACATCACGTGACTGCAAACAACCTATTGAGCTCCACCTGATTATATTGTAATCTCTGTTTTGAAGTAGTGACTGCGAGGCCATTGAACCCTTCTGTTTGCTATCATCTTGTGTTTTATTTCAGATGGGTTAAGCATTTTATGTCTGTCAGAGAGACTGTCTGAAATGACATCAATGTTCTACATAACTGTCGGACTCTACACTGTTTACCATGCTAATATTTGGTAACAGTTAACATTTATGGGCATAATTCTGTGTTGATTAAATACCACCAGAGCATTAAACAAACACATTTGCTTATTACAGAATTACAACTTGATTAGATGATAATTCTTAGTAAGAGCAATGTGTGCTTTGAGTCGCTTAGTGACACAGTTTAAATCATAACAAATGCAAACGTAACTATTGTTTTCAACTGTCTTGGCTGTAATCTGTTCTATTATGCTTCTGTCATAACTTGTCCTTATACCAGCTGCACTCGAACCAGAAATGCACTAAACTGAAGACGAAAGATAAAAATCCTCAGATCACTGTTACTCCAAAACAGTGTTTTTCACAACAGCATCCAAGCTCAGCAACTGGATGCTGATGCAGCAAGGCTTGCCTGTCCTGTCCTTGTAGTTCTGCTGAACAATTAATTGAACAAATGGACCACAAATGACTGTACTTGACCGTGGAGTCAGCAGTGCACAATCACACAATGGTCTACTGGAGCTCCTGACTACAAACCCTTTGGTCTAAGGCAGAGCAGCCCAGATCTGTGGTTTGATAATGTTACCAGAGGCTGGGGGCATGCTGGTACAGTAGTTCAGCGGACTGTAACGTGGAGATCATACACTGCTGTTAACTTGAATACAGCTCATGTCCATTGTCTTGTCATCCCCCTTTTTTAATAAAAAAAATGTTGAAATGATTATTACAGTGCCAGGATATTCAAGCAATTTGATAAAGCATTATCCTCACTCAAACTACACTTTTTTATGCATTTACACCATCAACCCGTCTGTGCCCACTGAGTCTGAGTTGGCACAAATGGCATAAATTGCATATTCAATTGAATCCTCTGTGCCAAGACCTGCTATAAAGATTGAAATCTTTTCTTAAGGTTATTATGCTCATGACAATATGTGTACTGTCAAGCCAATTCATGTTTAGTCTCCACAAAATTATAACATGGAACCAAAATTTGCTAAATGTTGTCATAATATGAGATTTAGGTTTTGTGTGAATAGAAACCTTTTTTTTTTTTTTTTAATTTTGTGAACTGTGCTGCTCTTGTAGAGTATTAATCTTAGTTACCCCATCTGTCAAACTGTGATGCAGAGAGCACCCTGTTTGGGTTTAAAGGAACTGAACATCTGACAAATCCCTCCTCCCACCCTTTCTCCCAATGAACAGAGTGAGGTGTTAAGCAGCCATTGCAAATGGAAAATTGGCGAGTCCCTTGAGAAAACAAGTAGGAATCCCCCGACACCTCCCTGCTCCTGTCTGTTTACGACCTTTCACCTTTTGACCAGAACTAATGTCAACCTTCAGCCTGATCTTTGTATTCAGACAGATGGAGAGGCTACATAGCTCCTGCCCCTCTAACCGTCTCTCTTTGTGGTCTGAGACACATTGTACATGTTTTGGAATGAATACAAAGGGACGTGATTTTTTTAAATGCATTATATAATTATCATACATAACCCTGCAACGATTTCTGGAAATTGCAGTCTTACATCAGTGGGGTTGTATTTATATTCAGTGAAGTTTACAGAGGGATTTGTCACACTGCAAGATGTAATGATTGCATTTTGCTACAGTACATTATATATGTAAATACAATTTCTGACTGTGCTGAAGCACAGAAAGTCCTCATCACGGTTGTTCTGTCTGGTAACTTGAGGCGACAGGATAAGCATAATATTCGAACATAAAGATCTTTGAAAAATATTCAACTGTCATTCATTTAGGAGGTATTTATAGCCTCTGACTCATGGTGTTGCACTGATTTTGTGTCCTGCTGGTGGTTGGACATATTGAAAGGTACTGAGACATCAAAATCGTTTCTTTCCCAAAGTCTTCAAATACAGATCTGTAAAGCTCAATAAAGGTGGAGGCCTAAACAGCACACCACCAGTTCCCCGGGGGATTGGAGGCTATGGTTGTCCTCTGAAGCCCGAGGATATAGTCTGGGTCAGTGACAGGCCACTGTCTGTCTCCACCTCCCTTAGCTACAAGACAGTGGTAAAGGCATTATCCTACTATGTTAGTAGCTTTGGTGGACAGGCTTGGTTTGATGTGACTGTTGGTTTGATTTATGGCTTGTTTCAGACAGTGTAATGAGGTGGCACACCTACAAATGGTCCCAAATCGCCAGCTGTTTCAAATCCTTTTAATAAACAATGGAGCTGAATTGACCCCTTTTTGGCCCTTTAACCACTATCACAGCTTGGTTTAAGATGAGGGCAACTTTGGGCAGTTGAACCAGCAATATTTAGGGAACAGTTTTGTTAATTTGACCTGCCAATAGTGTTCTTCGAAATAATGAAATGCTCTTTGACACGGACTGCGAAAAAGACGATAATTATAATTACCAAATACTGAGGGATTTTTGGCTCGTATTTGATTAAAAAAATTTGTCATATTGTTGTTATTTTTAAATGCTTTACAGATAGATCTTTGTCTTGTGTGAAAGTGAGATCTGGACACACTTTGAAAGTATTTATCATGACTAGTGTTGTTTTTTGGCGGCCTGTTTTAAATTTAGTCTTAGTCTAGTCTTTGTGTCAAGCTGTCATTTTAGTTTTTATTAGTTTTAGTCACGTTCATACTCTTTTTAGTCTAGTCAAGCTTCAGTCGACTAAAAGTCTGAGCATTTTAGTCTTATTTTAGTCAGAATTATCCGTGACTATTTTCGTCTAGTTTTAGTCGACGAAAACTGATGACATTTTAGTCTAGGTTTACTCAATGAAAACTGTAGTCTCTTTTTAGTAATGCAATTACCCAGTCAATATAGTATAAGTACCTAGTAGTATAGACAAAACCAAAATTTTCTTTTAGTCAAACCCATTTCACAATTCAAACAAGGTTGTCTTATTATTATATTGTTACCTTATAGACTCAAGAATACATCCATTCCAGACACGAAGACACTCTGATTTGAATTTACAATATATTTATTTTACCAACCAAAGTCGGATAGTCGGCCATCGGTCCCGTTCTCTGTGTCGGTTGTCTGTCGTTAACGCTAACCTACCGCAGCTGCATCTTCTAAATAATGCCGCGAGTGGGAACTCATGCCTGCCATGACGTCACCTGCGACTGTGCAGTGCGACCTTATGCAGCCCCTGAAGTGAGACACGGGAAACAGAAATACTGCAAAACATAATAACAACGCGACTAAACGAGACGAAATAACATTAGAACATTTTGTATTGTTTCATTATAGTCAACGAAAATGAAGAGACATTTTAGCAGAGTTTTTATTTTGTAAACCACATCTAGTCTCGTTTTTATTGGTCAACGATATTGCATTATATATTTAATTGTAGTTATCGTTACTTGACCAGCATTTACGTTGCTTCTCGTCTCGTTTTTGTCACGTGATAAAGGTTTGTTGACGACGATATTTAGTTATAATTTTTGTTGACGAAAGCAACTATAATTATGACCAGAGAAAGAAAAAAATGGCTACAATAAGGCAATGTAGATATTCTGATTAACTTTGTCCAACCAAAAAGTCAGGAGTGAATTGCAATCCTTTTATCTAACTGAGGTCATCATCAGGGGTAATGTCTTTGGAAATCATTGTAATATCAGTGGATGCTTATCATCTACCCCACCGTTTAATTGTTTGCAGGACGCTGGTGTGCAGCCACATTTATTGTCTCTCCTGTTTATGTTAAGTTGAGGGTTTGTGGTGGGGAACAATAATACATGGACAACACTGAGGCCAGTCTTACTCAAGGGCTTCCTGGGCGTTTAATGATTCCTTGTTGACCTAGCATTCTGTGTTTCTGTGTTAAGAGCTGAATGAGTGTGGTCCTCTGCCAGCCCAGGGTCACCATGGCCTGGCTGCTCACGTGGCATCTATTCAACTATGCCAGATCCCCACAGGGTGTATGGATGAGATTTGATTCCTCATGGATGCTAGGGGCCATAGTGGTCTGCCAAAGCCCAAACAAGATAGTCAATATATTTATGAGGTTACTGTGTAATGATATGGGGGTAGTATTTGCCACAGCACCAGAGTTTTTCTCAACAGTTCTCAGGCTGTAAGCATAGTCTTACAGCCCTATATGAATTTAGGCTGTAAAAAAGGGTAATTGAAAACAGGTCTCACAATTATGTTACATTTTATTTAGTCCACAATGTGCAAAACATCAGCTTTGCTAGTGCTGTCAAAAATATCGCGTTAACGCATCAACGCAAATCAGTTTCAATGGTGTCAATTTTTTATCACGAGATTAACGTTCTTTATGAACTTGTTGTTTTTTTTATAAGCTGTGGCCACTGCTAGTAACGTAAGAAAAACTACAGGATCCAGTTGTAAACCAGAAACAAAACAATAGGCACGCCCCACGCACGTGTTTGGTCTTGCCTGCTCGCAAGCTGTAAAAAAGTCGGCTACCGGTTTGTGTAGATGTCAAGTGCGAAACGGCAAACACGGTGAATGCGAATTCTCTGCCTCCTCCTTGTCAAAACCAGGCGACAATGGATGACTTTCGACAGAGGCATATGGATGCTATTATGTTCAAATGAAACTTAATAAAGGAAAGTTTAAGCCATGGTTTAACTGCACTATAGTCTGAGTCCTAGTTTACAATGATGTGCACTTTATAACTTTATTTTGTATCACCCTGTTTTGATCCCTTAGAAAGGGTTGTTGAAGGGCCTTTTTATAACCAAGTATTTATTTTTTGGTCATCTGTTCATTGACAGTGTTAAATTGTGTGAGATTTGATTCATTCAAATGTGAATGACTGCTCAAAGTGACAGTGTTAGTGTGAAATATAACACTACACGTTGTTTTCAATTAAAAAAAACAAAAAACAAAAAACATTTGCACAAAGCAAGCCTATCCACTTTTCCATGTTGATAACAGTATTAAAATGATAATTAAAATGTAAAATGTAAAAGTATGAAAATGATAATTCAAGGGACATTTAGAATAGATAACAATGTGCGATTAATCGTGAGTTAACTATGACATTCATGAGATTAATAGCAATTAAATATTTTAATCAATTGACAGGACTAATTATAACTTTCCTCACTAAAAGTGCAATTTATTTCTCTGTTCACCACCTGACTAAGGTTTAAAGTGGTAATAAGGACTAACGTTAACTTTAAACTTTGACATTTTCAAACTTCTCTGTATTTTTATACTCTAGTAGTGATGACAGTACATTTTCTAAAGCAACTCAGTGCTGCTGAATACCTGAAGCTTGAACTGGAAAACTTTCTGACACAAATCCAAGGAGCCCTTTATAGAAGGCTTTCCCCAGATTTCAGGGATGAGAAATTAATCAGCCCATCTATAATGCAGATACACATTCTCATTGTGCATTATCTACCTTGTTGCTTGGCTTCTTTATATTAGACAGACTGTTGTAGCACCAGTGTAGAAAAATCAGCAATTAGTCAAGTATGTACCTTGTAGATTCCTGGTTCAATATCAAATGTTTTTGTGCCTGCTAAAAAGTTAGTCTGGAGCCCAGAAATGGCAATGGAGATGATCAGAGTAGTAGTTAAGGCTTTCTTTTGGAGGCAGAAATATGCATATTCAATGACCAGCACAAAGAAACATATGTTTCATGTCCACAATTAGGCTTATACATACAGTATACATACATCTTCAAGGCAAGGGTTAAGGCCTCAGACGGTGACCCATTTACACTTTGGTGGCTGATTTTTGTTTCTGAGTTGGATTCTCTGTCCATAAATGTTCTGCCAAGATTTCAGGCCCTCGTTTCTCCTGTTTTTCTCCTGTCTGCCGACAACATGGTGTTCGTTTTGTCCCACAAGAGACTTTTCTGGCTGCCTCCGATTTGGCCTGCACCCATGCTGTCTGCTTTGGCAGTGTAATTTCCCCTGACAAGCTGATGGTTAGTGCTCATCTTGCAGGCCCAGTCAGTGTATTCTGGTTTGTGTTGAGGTCGTCTGTCCCATGTTGTGATGCTGTCTGATTTGTCTTGACTGCCAAGGTCTCCACATTGAATCAGTATGATATGAAGGTTATCTTCCCTGGTCTGTCCATATTCTAAAGTAGTGCTTGTTTCTCATTTGTGGCAGGCTCACATATGCTTACATGAACTATTGTGATAACCATGCACATAATGTCCCCAGTACAGCACTGTTTTGGCATAGGGGCATTAGTGTGCTTGCAAGATGCAGTAATAAAATCAACTTTGTGATAAACTGTCTTTATAGGATAGAAAGTTGAGATTGCAATAACCATCCATCCATCCATCCATTGTCTGTACCCGACCATCCCTTTTGGGGTTGCGGGGGGGCTGGAGCCTATCCCAGCTGTCATTAGACGGAAGGCGGGGTACACCCTGAACCGGTCGGCAGTCGATTACAGGGCAACATACAACCATTCACGCTCACACTCACACCTAAGGACAATTAAGAGTCACCAATTAACCTAATGAGCATGTTTTTGGTCTGTGGGAGGAAGCCGGAGTGCCCGGAGAGAACCCACGCGTGCATGGGAAGAACATGCAAACTTCACACAGAAAGGCCCCGCCCAACCCGGGGATTGAACTGGCGACCTTCTTGCTGTGAGGCACGCGCACTTCCTGCTGCCCACCGTGCTGTGTGATTGCGATAACATTTTTCATTATATAGGGTAGCTGCATTAAAGCTGCATAAAGTAAGCTGTTGTGAGTATGTAAATGTCTAGTCCTCATATAATACGACTCCCACGATTTCAAACTTAACTTCCAGAAAAAGAATTGTCTTGTACAAGGGCCAATATGGTAGTGAATAAATTTATTATTTTTTTTTTATTATTTATTATGGTAACTCTCTGTGCACATATAAATAAGTGGAATGGTTGCACTAGGTCTCTGACCTTCTGCATAAAAATTCTGTCTTTTTAAGCTACATTTAAGTTCGATACATATCTCTACCTCATGTATCTTATTTTCTAAATGTGGTTAGTGTAGATGACTGCTATAGATAGATGCTCATACAATAGCATACAATACCACTACAGGCTTTACATGGGTTGTAGACGCTAGACAAAATTCCCTTTGAAAGTCTTGTCTGGTCGGTTTTTAGAAATGATAAGCTCTCGTCTGAAGCTGGATAGACGTCTGATTTATTAGACAATGGCAGACAGAGGGGAAGTGGCAGAAAATAATGCTAGATAAAGAAGATGACTAGCAGCAAACGGATGTGATCTGTATTTTAACCTCCAATTTTCAGGCAAATGAAATGTGCCTTTATAGCCCATTCAGCTGCCTGGCCACTCCAGAAGATCTACGTCTTTTACTTAATGTGTACATTAATCTAGCAGTTAAAGATTAAGTGAGGTAGACACTATTTTACCCCACCCAAGACTTAAGACCATGATTTGGTTGGAAAAGAGAGGGGTCACTTGTATCTGCACTGATAACGAATCGTTTTTATCACCTTCAGCGTGGTGGGCTTCTCTTCCACTGCTCTTGGCCTGCTTTGTCACGCTCTATAATTGTCAGAGGATTGTCTAGCCAGCTCCAAACAAATCACTGGCCTGCTTCAGTTCACGTAGGCCTCCAATACACTAGAAGGGAGATTTTTTTTGGGGGGGGGGGGGGGGGGGTTGTAAAAAAGACAACAGCAGACGAACCCAAACACAGACTTAACCTCCTACTTTCTCTGTCTCTGTTGAAAGCAATTGTATGTTCACTATGACGCAAACCTCCAGTGGCTTGCTTCATACAGAGGAGTGCTCATCTACTCAATATTTTAAAAGAAGAAACTCTTAAAACGGATGCCCAAGCATGTGATGGAACTGTGAGGATGGACAAAGCAATATGCAGGCAGAAATGCAGCAATAATTAGTGAAAGGAAACTGTAAAGTTTTACAGCTTAGACAGAAGTTGAGAAATTATGCAATCTTTGAGTTGGGCTTTTACCACAAATATTACCAGTGAGAAAACTAATGAAAATGCTCCCTCGTATTAAAATTCTATTTTTAAAATGATATTAGCAGGGTGAGCATGAAATGGCTATATAAGCAGACAGAAGGCTGTCGATGCCCTAATATACTGCATGACACACTGATGATGAGGATGGAACACATTAGCTGCTGCTGATGTATTTGATAATTAGAATATAATGAGTTAAGGAAGACATAATATCACATACTCCTGCTGTGCTTCTTAGTATTAAATGGAAACATTACATACCACTGAAAGCTAAATGCATGTATTTGGTGACATTCAGCCTTTTTTTTCTTTTTTAAATCTTGCGCCCCATTTTTGTCTAACTTGCGCATCTGATTTTTTTAACCTGTTAGTAAGATCTCTTTATGTGTCTTCTCTTTCAGTACTGTGTGCAAAGAACCTGGCAAAGAAAGACTTCTTCCGTAAGTATAGCCTATTTTTACATGTTGCTATTCCTGTCCCATTCCCTCTCTTGTGTATTAGAATGGGCTTTGTCAGCAGTGGCAGCTTGCTGGCTTTTGAAACCATGCTGCAAATGAAGTCCCATAGGAACTGTCTGTCTGTTATACACACCAGGAGGCCTCGCACACACAGGGACCCACTGCTAACCTAGCTTCTTGTAAGAGGCATCAGGTCCATTGGTATGGAAGCACTAGACCAGGGGTTCTCAAACTTATTGCTTGAGGGTATCTCTGAGAAATTTGTATTCAAGGTCAATGGTCCAGTATGATTGGCAATAACAAAATAACATTTAACAATTAACTTCACATCTCTCATGATTGGGCCAACACGAAACCATGGCAGACAAGACTCAGACAGGTAGTCCATATTTATTTCCGACTCAGACATATTCTTGCAACTACATTTACATTAGTTGTATAAGCTGTGTCGTTTTTGTATCTGCAAAATGCAGATAGGAGCTGATGCAAATTCTCCGGTGTAATGTTAGTGTGAACTCAGCAGTAACATCACACAACACTCTCATTAACAGTTAACGTTGCCATGAGAACGACGTCAACTGTAGGGAAATGAGCCATATTAAAACCACATTCATCAGGGAACAAATGTATTCCAGACAAATTAGCCTATAATTGTTTAATATTTTAACTTTCTTATGTATTTAGTGTTATTTTTATTAGTCTGTATCAGTGTGATGAGACTCTTCCCTGATAATCACTGTACACTTAAACTAGAAAATGCTTTCAGACCTTCAACAAGAAGGCAGTCAGTGCTCAGTACAAATGCCTGGATCGATTTGCCCTTTGGGTTGGATGCAGACCAAGGTCTGGACTTTGAGAAGCCCTCCACTAGACTTAATTAAAAAGTCTTTAATTAACCAAACAGAAACTAGACTTTATCTAGTCCAGCTCATACTAACACAGATACTGACTTTCATACTATCACAGATGCTGACTTCTGAATTTAGCTGGTAACAATCTTGCTGGTCCTTTTCCTCTGTAGCATGGAGGACATGACATCCATGATTTCCGAAAACAAATAGAAGTGTGGACTCTTTTTTTTTTCAGTGTCAGTCCGTCTCAGATGAGCTCAAGCCCAGAGAAGTTGGCAGTGTTTCTGGATGTTGTTGATATATGGTTTAGGTAGTTTTATCACCCTCTGTTTAAGCAGTAAGGACAGGAGGCCTGTTCTCTGCTGTGCCCATTAATGGAAGAGAAAGTATATTATTCCACTGACAAGACATGTTTCACAAAGAAAACCCCCAGGCAACACACACCTTTTGCCTTAATTGCCTGTTATAGTAAATGCAATAAATTACAGCAGTAGTATGGTTCTCCACTAACCTCAAAGTCATGGATACAGACAAAAGCAGGTTCATTATAACAGACACACACATGCTTACACACAACCACAAAGAAGGATGTCCCACTAAAGCATAAGGGTGACTGAACAGGTTTGACTTGTGTGTGGTATCGGTGCCCAGAGGTATAGACACTGACACGTTTAAAATTCCTGTACGCGTTACACCAAAAAAAAAAAAAGAAAGAAAGAAAGAAAAAGAACCCAGATCAACACACCAAGAAAAATCCCTTATCAGATTTCCAACTGAATGTGAAAATACCTGGCTTATAGTTGTAGAGTAAAGCTTTGATGTCCCAAATGAGTATCATTGCTTACAGACAGCAAGCAATAATAGTGAAGGCAAGAATCACAAAATCTTCAATTAATTCTATACACTCAATAATTGCAGAAATAAATGCAAGTACACAGGTTAGCACCATTTGGCTTGCCTTTTATTTAATTTCTGAATGGTCTTCAGACCACACCATGACATCCATGGCTCTATTTTTCTGTCTTCAGAATCAATAGGCTGAAACAAAATGAACAGTATTAATGATCAGAGGTGCCCAGAGGAGCTTTGCTAAAAGAGTTAGATGTTCCCCTGATGGTCCCATGACAATGGTCATCAGAGGATGTGCCCTGCAAATGCTCCATCACTCTAATGATGACTGATGTTGCATTGTCCACACTTGCTTTAGAGTGGACATAAACAACTGTGATAAGTTATTGTGGAAATTGTCTTGTGACTGTAACTCAAAGTGTTTCACAAGCAACCACAGTAAACATCAGCAGGTGTTTACATATAAACACACACCCCCTCTTCGGGTCTTGATCCAATGCCAAGGGCTATCGGCATTCATGATCTGAGTTGATTTTGCTGTGAGTGAAGATGCAGACATTCTGTATTCTGACAGGAATTTTTCACTTTCTGTTCTTTCATCTTTTCCCATAAAGATGGCACATTAGCAAGCGTAATAGAGGGCAGAGGTATGCTGTGCAGCTGTTGTCTCTGCAGTCTCTGACGCACATCCCCCCTTTCTTCCCTTTCTCCTCACCCAAGAAGTCCTGGTCCTAGTGGGGTACATTCCAAAGCATTCCTTCAAAACTACCAGCTGTATGACAGTGCCTGATGCCGTTGCCCCTATACCAGAATCACAGCACTGAATGAGAAATTCTCTGCTGTGCTTCAGTCTGTGAGGCTGGTTGCACTCCTGCAGGCCAAAGATAGATGTAAAAAAAAAAAAAAAAAAAAAGGACTAATATCACAAGAATGAACAAATCCCTGTTCTCCAGGCAGGAAGTATCAAACAATGGAACAACAAAGCAAAATATAATAATAAACAAAGGAGACTGCTGCAGGTGCACCTCTCCAGCTCCAACTGCTCTACATTTATTCTTCATATTCCTGCACTTACACTTCCTCTCTTTGCTGAGCACATGATTTAGACATTGGATTCACTTAGAAGTGGGCTTTGTCAACAGCATTTCCTTGCCATTTTGTGATTTGTAAAACAGATGAAGAGTTGAATAAAACAGTCTTCTACATCACCAAACACAGTTTGTTTAACCTGCCTGTCGGGAAAGATATTTGGAGAGTTTGGTCAGGACAGTTGTTCCAAACTAGATGATTAATCAAAGTAGGAAAAAGTTTCTGAAGTCATAGTAAAGTGTTTCTCTTAGAAATGGAGATAAAATTTAATGTTTACTGAACTTAACAGACTATCCCATTAGTAACAAGTGTGCCGAAAGAACTGGTATAGAACTTTAGAAAAGGTACTTATCTAAAGTAATTGTCACCTTTCATAAATTTAAGTTGGCAACTGTAGTTGTATACACTTTACTCTTAACCATGAAATAACACACTATCAGAGATAAACTTGTGACTTAGGTCTCGTAAAAATAGGTCAAATGGGGGTTGAACATGTCACACCGTCATACATTTCTTCCATGAAAGGGGTATTGGTGACCTTACTAGGTTAGTACAGTTGGCTACACACAGGTTTTTCACATGCCTCTCTCTACTTCCACAGGGTTGCCAGATCCTTTTGCAAAAGTGGTGGTGGATGGCTCAGGACAATGCCACTCTACAGATACTGTGAGAAATACGCTGGACCCAAAGTGGAACCAGCATTATGATCTGTAAGTCAACAGGAGAACTGTGGAGCAGTGTGACATGATGCTCATTAAGAAACAAGTGTGTCTCTGTGTGGAGCTACTGTGACAAGTGTTTCAGGAATGTAGATGAGTTGCCTCTTTACTCTGTGCAGAAACACCCACCTATAAAGCTTTTGCACTGTTTTTACATGTCTACAAAACATCTTGTAGAGTGACATTTTAGACATTCCATGTCTCAGGCCACACCAAGACAAATGCATATTTTTGTGGGAAACACGACTCATACTGTTATGAATTCCTTCATTCTTAAATGACAGATTCTTCCTATTTTGGGTATTCGAAGACAGGTTTGCTGCATAGTTTTGCACTCCTGAACAATGTTGTGAAATGGAATTTGTTTAATTTACATTTTTTTTTGTCTGGCCCAACGTAGGCCAACACACATTGAGCATACTGCTTTATTTTAGTAATCGCTACAAGCTATCACATATCAGCTTTTATGATCTTTTTTTTGTTTTTTGTTTTTTTGTTTTCAATTAGCGACGCTCTCCTTTTGGTTTCTGTCAGCCACAGAATCATTACTATTTCAAACTAAGTCCTTCTATGAATAATGTCATGGCCAAAGAAACCAAAGGGATGCAGGAGAGAAAAACTTCCTGTGTGGTGATTATTGTACCCATTGCTCTCAGAATCTATAGACTACAAAAAGACTAGAACAGGACGACCATTAAACTTCACAAGTGCCCCCATGGCACTATGTACTTGACATCGTGACAGTGGCAGGAGGCTTGTTTTCATCATGGTTGTGTGCAATGAATGTTTCCTGTACCGAGGTCTGTGTTGACACGCCGTTACATGGAGTGATCACTGCAAAGGACCCGCTGGAAACAAAGCTTTTGTGGTGGTGAGAGATGGAGGGGAACAGTGGTAGAAGAAGAGGAATGAGGGAAAAGGAAGCCTGATAGAAAAGGTTGGAAACTTGAGGTGGAGAGAGAAAAGAGCCATGAAGAGAATGGGCAAAGGAATGCTCTGAAGAATTCAAAAAAGAAAGAGGGTGAATAGGTGGAAGGTGGAAATACTGTATGTATGGCAATAGGTACCTTGGCATTTTGCTATTTTAAGCAGATCAATTGTGAAAATAAAGTTAAATTTAATAACTAAGGAAAACATCAGCAAAAATTCTGAGCTGCTGTCATAACTCGATTAATCAATTGATCAGTCGTCAGAAAATTAGTCTACAAAATATTTTGATTGTTGAAATGTTTTAAGACAAGATTCAGATTTTGGACTATTGGTCAGACAAAAACACTGTCGCCATGGAATCTGGGAACTTGTAACAGACATTTTTCACAGTTTATAGACCAAACAATTAATCTGGTATTCAATAAGATATTAAATGAATAATAAGTGGGTAAATCAATATCAAAAATAATCATTAATTGCAGCTTTACTTATAGGCCTTTGTCCCTTTCTACACATACTTTCATTTTCAAATGCACATGACAGTGTGTGTGACCTATTTGCAATGCTTCTTGTGAACTGTCAACCTCAGATCTCCTCTTTCTTTTGCATAATTCTCTACCCCTTTCTTGATCCACACCCCCCCAGAGGAGTGTGTTTCCCGCCAGAGACCCCTGGCCTCTTCCCCTGGTTCAGGAAATGGCTAACATGCCACAGAAAGCAGATGTGAGTGTGGGCTTGGCAGAATGCCCACTCCATCTTCAGCTTTAGGAGGTTGGGTCTTTCCCTGCATGACGCTGATTCTGCATATCATGCATACCCTGCAAAAATTCTATTGCTTTTATTTTATTTTATTTTATTTTATTTTATTTTTGAAACAACAGTCGATGCTTTATGTTTCATAGGACACACAGATCCAGCCAACTTTTTGAAACCATTTTGTCGAAAGTTCATGAACTCCCAACCGTATGTAGGTCTGGCTTTGGCAAGTTGCCTCCTCATGCTTGGCCTCCATTTCCCAGCCTTTTTAGTTTAACTTTTCACATTTTGCTCCCTCTGCCTTCACTTTATATTAAATGCTGTACATGTTGTGCTGTGCATACCGTGTCCCCTCTTGAGAGCCTGTGCTAGCTTCGGGCGTACTACCTCAATAAGATTTGGTTTGTCCCCACTAACACAATGTTGAATATACCAGTGGCACTAGCACTGCTACAGTAAGTTTTTACTCTACCTATGGACGTCAATATTAAAAATTAATTGGTAGTAGTTGGCAAGTTGAATCTCTTCATCACAACTCAGGTATCGCAAGCCTTGGAGGTCTGTATGGCACACATACGATATCCACCTTCTCTATAATCAAAAAGTGAGTAGCTCCAGACATTGATTGGTTGTGGTTTAACCTGGGGAAGATTTCTCTCTGCTTCGTTCCCGTCTGCAGTGAGTGAAACAATAGGTTGACATTGGAGACAATGCCAAGAAAGCAAATATTTTGCTCCTGGCTGGAAGCGGGTATTGTCTTGGTTGTAGATTTAATAAAGTGTTTTGTCTTTCTCAGTCTAGGACTGACAGCAAAGGTTTAGCCACCTTCAAGATGTACTTATGCCAAACATACCTGAATCCTAGAGCTTTTTGTACTTTCTAAGTGATGTTATTTCTTAACTATATTCACAATTTTCCATTGTGAGGGAAAGGGAAAATCTTTGGAAGCATATGTCCAAAAGTGGAAGAAGAGAAGTGAAATTGGGTGGTTGGTTTGATGTAACAGCAAGGTAACAGTAATCCAAGAGGAATGCTTTGGCATGAACTCAATTTACATAAATCAGATCAAGGTGCTTGATATGGACGAGCCAGAGCTGTAGAATCTCCACTCTGATTTATTTTTGTCTTTGCAGATGTTAACAACTGAAGGCTGTCCAACATTAATATGAAATATATCCAGTTTTTTGATTTCCCAATCTAATGTAATGTACAGTATGTTCCCGAGCACAAAGTTTGGGAAGTCCTGCAGGTCTGGATTTAGTATACCCTGGAAAGCTAATCTGGATTTGACCCAAGAATTTTCCCCCCTCCGCCGTTGTTGTCTGTAGGATTAGGAGAGCTAATCCTTATTTTTGTTGTTGCCGTAACCACAATAATGAAATGTGTCTGTGTGAGATAGAGAGATTGTTTCTAATGGTGTTGTCTCTGTGCCTGACCGCCACCGTTTAGTAGTTAATTATACCGGAGTTACGATAGCTGTCAGTAGCAATGTTGTAATAGTTACCTCAGTACCTACAATGTTATGTAAGAGAAGACAAGGTTTCCTAACACTGTTTTTGGCACACTTATTGTGAATGAGGAAATAACATTTTGTTCTACCTGCTCTCTTATCCTCAGACACTCAATCAGTGTCTCATCGGCTATTTTAGTTGTTGTTTTTTTTTTTTGCTCCAAGATGGTGCTTTGCACAACACACTTCTGCATCATACTGACCTGTTATTCTCACAGCCACACTGTGTGAAGGAAGGCTCATTGAATGTTGAACACTATAATGTCCCCCGAGAGATATTTTGACTTGCACCAGAGTACACAAAACGCAAAGAACCAAACTGAAGCATAACAGTGCAATGCTTAGTGCATCTGCTGTTCTGAGATTTGAAAAAAGGCCAAGTCAAGGATCACCTTCATCCAAATTAATCTCATCAAACAATGGCGCTACTTCAATTAGAAATGCAAATCAAATAAAAGAAAAACCCCAAGTTGCTTAACTAGTGAAGTATTCGGTATATTACAGTGTGGCAGGAGTCTTTATCAAGGTAGAGGGTTCGTCATAACTTTCCTCCAGTGGTGTCTAGTCTGTAAGTATTTATGTCCGGGCACACAAGCTTTTAATTAACTCACCTTTATTGGAGAAGAAAATTGAAACTTTCATTGCACAGAATGCATGTGCTTTCCTCCATTTGTCATCCAATATTGTTAAATGGCTAGAATGAGATCATGATCAACATGCGCAACAAAGAACAGGCCTGGACACATCAGCATCTGCTAAGAGAGAAAAGGTGAAAGTTCCAAGATGCTCACCTTAGTTACAGTACTGCATCCTGATTAGATTTTCCAATAGGAACCAGAGACTGAATCACCAGACACTTAAAGATCCACAACCCTCACAGGTTGTAATTTGATTTCAGTGCAGCAGTTTTCCAGTCCAAACCTATATGTTTTGATGTGTTTAGTAGGGAAACCCCACTCCTTGCTAGTGATACACAACATAATATAAAGGTTGGCATCAGGGCTGGCAGCTAGGCTGTAATTGTGTGTATGTTGGTGTACGTGTCAGTGATTGTGTGATCGTGCACTTGAATGTTGAACTCTGTGTGTTTACTGTGAGAGCTGTCTGGGGCTCAGACAGTGGTGGAGCACTTCAACAGGACTTCCTCTCTTCGTCAACCACAACTAGACTAGCCTCAGCTGCACTATATCTGCATAAACACACAAGTTACTATAAAATCAACTAATCGGCCTCATTATGCAGTCTGAAAGTTCACACCGCAAACATGCTGTGCATTGTTCTCTTGCTGTCAGGGAGAGGAAGTTGGAAGAGACACAAAGTAGAAGCTTCATTTTTTTTCTCTGTGTTTTTAGTCAATGTGTTTGTTAATGTTTTAGAAAATTGTGAGTTGCAGCTTATGATTCAATTTCCATCTTTTGTACCCTGTGGGTTGATGAAAACCTACTCTGTTCTTGGATCTCTGAGGCCCCTGGGACATGCACACCAGCATACACCTTCAATGGGCCCTTTGAAATTCTATACATATTGTCAGCATTATGAACTACTCTTTTTTTGTCGAATTGACCTGTTTTCTTTCACCCCCTCTCTTCCCCCTGTCAGATACATTGGAAAGGCAGACTCAATCACCATCAGTGTATGGAACCACAAGAAGATCCACAAAAAGCAGGGCGCAGGTTTCCTGGGCTGCGTCCGCCTCCTGTCCAATGCCATCAACCGACTCAAAGACACTGGCTGTAAGTTCCTCTTTGTGTATAGATTGTGTGTAGTGCATACTCTGTGTCTTTGGACACACACTGAAGACCCGTCACCAGTCTGGTCTCTCCATGCTTCCTTTGTATTGTTACTGTGGCCTTTACCCCAAGATGCCAGCCTGACTTTTAGTGAAGGGTGATTAGACGGCTCCACATGAAATACAGAAAGAATAAATGAATAACTAAACAGTACTTGGGTGAGTCATGCTAACCTC